>NC_069501.1:54889369-55091869 GCF_027579735.1 Bombina bombina | reverse complement strand
TGTTTTTTAAGGTTTATAATAATGAAGCTAGGGTAAATCCCGTGTTAATGACTAATGTGATAAAGGAAGAAAAGTGAAATATTTAATATCTGAAAAGGTTATGATTTTATTTTCATGTATATCTTATCTGTATCTCTGTTCCATGTTTTCTGGTTCCAAATGACATAAGTGTATCATTGATTATGTAATTTTTTGTCTTTGCCTTTTCTTTCTTATTTCTGTATATTCTTTTTTTTTACCTTTAATAACAATAAAAAAACATTATATCAAAAAAAAAAAAAAGATAGGGTGACCATATTGCTGCTTTAAAAAGGGACACATATGAAAAATACATGTCAGGGCTGTTTTCAAGGCTATTTAAAAAAATTTTTTGTATAAGAACCCTGACATATGTCTTTTTCATATGTGTTTCTTTTTAAAGCGGCAATATGGTCACCCTATTTAAAGAGGAAATTGCATATTGCAGTGTGTACAAACTGTGCATACTAATAACTTTTACGTCCCTTCTAGCCTTTAAGCGTGGATGACAGTACATGGTCATCATCCATGCTATGAGGCCCATTTATCAAGCTCCGAATGGTGCTTGAGGGCCCGTGTTTCTGGCGAGCCTGCACAAGAGCTGCTGCTGCAATGCTGAATACGGAGAGCGTATTGCTCTCCGCATTCAGCGAGGTCTGTCGGACCTGATCCGTACTGTTGGATCAGGTCCGACAGACCTTTGATAAATAGGCCTCTAAATCTTTAATGCAAATGACGGCCATGTATTGTCATCCGCAGGGGGGGCACTTTTTGAGCTAATTGCAGCCCCCCCCCCCCCCGATGCTTATCCATAAGTTGCGAGTGCGATAACCATTGAAGTTAATGGAGAAAAAAGTGTAAAAGCCCTAACACTCTATTCACGAGCAAACCTGACATGAAAATATGAATATTTCACATTCCAATGTTCTACAGATAGCAAAATATGTTCTATTTAGGTTTCATATCCCTTTAAGGGAGCTGGGTGAAAGGGTAAATATTCAAAACCCTCAATCTCTGCTCCCTTAAGCTCTAGAAACACTCAAGACCCAGCACCCAAGTTTGTCTCTGGGTGCTTATAAAAGGCAATCAAAATAGCTCAGAGACCCCCCAAGACCCCTTGTTTTAATTCCAGAAGCCCTTCTTAAAAAAAAGAAGCTATATAGGTTTTAATAGCCAGGTGATCACTGTGGTAATTGAGATCACCTGACAGGAATACATGTGCATTTATTTGAGTAGAGGCTCATGGGAGCCCCTATGTGCACTTCAGAGATATAACTATACACAAAGGCCCTTATTTACATGAGTATCGCCCCTTTTTCTTTTAACTAAAACACAAGCACACCATTTTTTTACAATTTTGTTTATTACAATTTTAATGAAAATATACATTTACAGTACATGTTTTGATATAGACTTGTTATATGTCATGATATATACTTAAAACAATGATATAGCTTGAATCTGCTGGGTCTGCTAAAAAAAACAACAACAATATATAATATGTGTGGGTTTGTCATTGAATAATACTTTAAAGTAGGGCTTAAGGGGTCAAATTATCATTGTGCGAGCGGACATGATCCGATATTGCTGATCATGTCCGCTGCACATCGATAAATGCCGACAGCATACGCTCTCAGCATTTATCATTGCACCAGCAGTTCTTGTGAACTGCTGGTGCAATGCCGTCCCCTGCAGATTCACGGCCAATTGGCCGCTAACAGGGGGTGTCAATCAACCCGATCATATCGCCTCAGAGCATGCGGAAAGGTTATGGAGCAGCGGGTCTTTAGACCGCTGCTTTATAACTTGTGTTTCCGGCGAGTCTAGAGGCTCACCGGAAACACGGGGCATCAAGCTCCATACGGAGCTTGATCAATATGCCCCTAAATGTGAACTCAGCACAGAGGTGAAAATGGCTCAGTGGTTAAGGGGTTAAGTATCAATTCTATTTAGTTATTTCAATCCACCATAATGGCATGTTGGAAAGTGAGTTGAAGTGGTAACATTTCAATTATTTTATTGCTGAATAATACTGAATAATAAAGGATCAGTGTAGTCTAGTGTTCATTTTACTAGACAAGGTTTCACTCCCCTCCATAATATTTTGACATATGTTCATTTAAACATTTTTTAGAGTGTCCCTTTTTAAGGCCATCCTCCAGTATCAAATAATTTAGACAACAGGTTAAGTCTTTGGCCTTCATGTATTATAAGGCGAGCGGACAAGCTTTTCAATTTCTCAAGAAGTTGTCTGTTCGCCTTTGCTGCATACGGGCTGCGGACCTTGTTAGTCCACTGCCTGTATGTAGCATAACACACTCAAATGAGCATGTAAAGCCCTCCACTTCTTTTACGTGACCAATCAGGTGAGTGAAGGGCCTGTCAATCATCCCGAGTGAACGAGTTTGGGGTGGTTTCTCTCCGCCACTTCTAATGACCACTGCTTCTTACAATGCGCAAAGCAGGCTCACATGTCTTGAAGTACAAGCAAAATGACTAATAGATTTAACAAACTGTAAGGCAGGAGTAAAATTTTGTATTTGATTTGCAGCCAAAGGGGTTAATTGTTTCTTAATTTCTCTACATGTATATTATCTGCAATGCAATCTTAATAATCACACCTCTGTAGAAATCAGCTCCTAAAAGATATGCAAAACATACAAAATTGTCAGATAATTCTTCCACATCTAGAGATTGCCAAAGGGTCAGAAAACTAACTTCATTTCCCATGGAGCACTCACCAAAGCACCTTTTTTTTCTCTGAGAAGGGGCATTGGGATTTACCTAATTATGAATAATGTTTATTGCTCAGACTTTCATTGTTAGGATTGGATAAAGTTATTGACACAGGTGTGCACAAATATAGTAGCAATGGTTGCTGTCTGCCTTTTCCTCAATGCAGAGCCTAGCTGGTCTAATAGAGTGGTTCAGAAGAATCATTTTAATTAGAAATGAAATGATATGACTGCAAAAGAGGGCATGCCAAGTACAACAGTCTATTACTGAGAAGTCAATGGACCATCGACTTAAAATATTTTTTGTCTGTTTTATAACAATACTTATTTGGATAGCTACAAAAGTTCACTTCACACATTCACACATTTCCTATCATGCATATAACCATTAATAGGATTCAAATTACAAATAGTGCACAGTACAGGCAATTTGTATATCTGCTCTTTTTTGGGGTAAACCATTTCTTTTATTTTAAGATGCCATTCACAACTTGTACTGTGTATTATGACTTGTAGGAGCCCTTATCCGTGCAAATTAAAGTGGCAGGGACAGTAAAGTCAAACTTAAAGGGATATTAAACAATTATGGTAATATAAAATGATACATTGTATATATAAAATAAACTCTACAATATACTTTTATTATTTATTTTGTCCCCTTTTTCTGTAATTTCATTCTGACATTGTAACCTTTTCACTTCCTGTCAGAAATGGAAGTACAGAACATTGTTATATTCCACACAGCCATTGGCTGCACACTCTTATTTATAATTTAGTAATAAAGCAATGCTTATTAAAGCACTGTACATTTTTGTGTGCTGATAACTTTAGCATTTGCAAATTAATTCAAAACTCTTATTTTCAAGCAATGCTTAATAATTCTTTTGTTTAAATTGCTTTAATATAATTTAGGAGTTCTGCGCCCTTTTAATAACTTTGAGAGCAAGGTGTTGCAGCATTAACTGCTTTTACATAATTCAGTATTTATTACCTAAGGTGCGCTGTGACTGCTGGGGCTGAAGGAGAGTACACCGAGATGTCACATTCGAGAGGTTACTGTAATCTACCAGCATATGTTAAACATTAAAACCTCTTCAGCAGCCTAACGTGATCAGCATCATCATGGGACCGGCAGTTAAAGCACCCCAGTGTTGCCAGAAAAACGTTATCCCGTCCTTAATTGAGAACGACTTAACTAATATTTCATTTCTTAATTAGCTCTTGTCATCTGCTGGAATGCCAAGGATGCTACTGGCGTTTTGCCCATAGCTGTTTTAACAGATCTCAATATACATTGCTTATGATCGAACACTAATATTGACCTTTAACCCTTGCAGGCACACACTGGTTAATTAGATTGTAAGCTCTTTAGCTGTTTTTCAGTGTGAATATCTGTAAAGTCATTAATATGAATCTGAGAACTGACTGTTCTACGAGGAGTCACTAGATCACTAAATATGTAGGATATTTAGTCATTTTCAACAAAGAGTTTAAATGTAATTCAAAATGTGTGCCAATTTTCTAGACCCTATTTTAGAGGAAATTCCATATAACGTTGTAGAAAATGTCACTACAATACCTGGTGATATATTTCCAGAAAATTAACGATGTTTCTGGACACCAATTCCTACAAACTCCTGGATAATAATAATGTTGGAGCAATTGACTATATATCAGTACAGCAGCTGCAATCAAAGTCCCACTAACAATACTCTCACAAAAATGGGAAAAGTTAGACATTTATTGTAGTCAAACTGCAACTAGAACTAACAGGCCTGTTCTCCTCAGAAACTTGAAAGTGTTTTGGTTCTGGTTCCAATCTAGATCCATAGACACTCATGAGATTACCGAGGAGCCTTGCATTAAACACAGAAATATGTTTGCAATTCCAGCATTTAATTAGTCTGTATTGTTCCTTTAACATCTATATTTGTGTGAGGTGCAAGACCCACAATGTCTCGTGCATCAAACACAAACCGCTAGCATTAAAGGGACGGTGTACTCCACTCAGAATTGTTATTGTTTAAAAAGATAGATAATGCCTTTATACCCCAGTTTTGCATAACCAACACAGTTATATTTATATACTTTTACCTCTGTGATTACCTTGTATCTAAGCTTCTGCAGAAAAAAAATTAAAAGAAACAAATAAATACTGATGACTTTCGTCAGTATTTTTTTCGTTTTCCTTAATTCCCATTCATTCGGATATTCGTTTAGTTAAAATGAAAACGAAAATCTGATTTTCGTCATGAATGTGTATTCGTGCCAAAACAACTGCACAAGTCTAATTACTAGTGTTAATAAAATGTTTTCCTCTTGATAACCTCACAGGAGGCTGTGATTAATTCTGTGGGACGCACTGTTTTGCAGTCTTGGGAGTGCGAGTGGGAGATGATTCTAATTAATAAATGCAGATGTAAGCAAGGATAGTGTTGGTTTTTATAAACCATCTCAGTCATTATGATTCACACAGGGATCATAATCATTCCTATGTCTCTGTGCAGTGTATAGTACAATGTATAGAGAAGATGAAACCACTTATTAGTGGGGAAATTACAATCTGTTCAACTAATTCATTTTTTTGCTATGCATCAAAATGATAATAAAGATCTGCATACAAAATACTTTATTGCAGTCCTTGAAAGGACCAATTGAAAAGTCTATTGAGTGTTGTTTAGCTTATCTATCTATCTATCTTTTTTTTTTTTAATGTCTACTTAGTGATAAACATAAATATGTCCCTGAACTTATCGACCAATCGCTGTACAGCCTGTAGGGAGGACAGAGTTCTGAATTCCACTGAATGCACTCCATATCCTCTGTGGGCAGTGGAAAATCTAACATTTTCAGATTTAAATTACAAGAAATAAAGCAAAATAAGTAATGAAAATACATTGCAAAGTGTTTTTTTTCATGATATATAATTAATTCATTTTTAGTTTATTGTCCCTTAAAAACGATGATTTTTTTTTTTAATCATGTAGTCTACAAAACTATTATGTGTAGAAACATGTAATCCAATGCTTAATCCTTTCCTATCATCCAAATTTACCATTTAATTTCAGTCTTCATTCCATCTCGTATTTCATTCCTTTTCCTACGCTTCATTCCCATCCTGTACTTATATTCCATCCTGTGGTTGAATTCCATTGTTATGATTAATGTGAGTTTTTATTCACATCCAGTTATGTCATTACATAGCTTGCATCTCAGATATGCTTTCATTTCATCTCTGTATTTTATCTCAGAACTGTACTTTCATTATGCATTGTGTTTTCATTCCAGTCTTGTATTTTATTCCAGTCATATGCTGGCATTCCATTCCCATGTTTTATTTCCCTTATTTGCTTTCATTCCATTCTTACATTCAGTATCTTTATTTCCCATCTACTTCTGGGATTTTGATTCATATGCTTTGTACATTAATTATATCATCATACTTGAATTTAAGTTAAAGGGATAGAAAGGTCTAAATTTAAATGTGCTTGGGTGCATTTCAATTTTAAATAGAAGCATTTTCAAATATATTTCTATTTCCGTTAGCAAAATTGCTTCTTGTAAAAAATGCTACTGTTTTATAGTGGCATACACATATATGCTGGGAGGTCCTGTACACCAGCATTCAAGGACCACACCTTCTCCGAGAGTCAGCAGTGGTTTGTATGACACACATGACTCCTTCACTGATGCAATACACAACGCTAGCTCCGTGAGCAGGTACAGTGTTTGTATCCTGATCCTCTAGTCAGACATAGCATATAAGGCTAAATTGGCCTATCAGGATACAAGGAGATTTCCCCGTGGGTCCGCAGACCTAGGGCTGACCAGCTACAATTTAAAGGGGTAGTGCTGCTGGTGAGGTGATGCAACTGCTTTCCTCCTCTAACCTATATGTATTATGGTCACAAAGTATCTCCTTGTAAGTTTTATTTCTCAGACTATGTAGTATTTTTGTAGACTTCCTAGTGTCTAGTCAAATCACACTGTGAGACAAAGGGACACACTGTGTTGAGTGTTTTCTCCAGATCACACTATGAATAATTTTCACTCTGTGAAAGTGAGTCATGGATAAGTTGGGGGTGTAGGGTGCCTATATAACAGCAATCTGGCATTCTTTATTACAAACTCATATAATTTTATTCTGAAAAAAGGAGTATCCCAGTGCTTGTGCAGTCTACGGGCTCAATGGAAAACAGGGCTGGTCTTCAAATTTTTACAGGGTTGCTAGTTGGGTCCTAGTAGCATATGTGCATATGTAGTGAAGCAAGAATACTTTTTACTGGAAGCATTTTTGCTAATAGAAGTATATCACAAAATTGCAGTAAAGTAAAAATGAATCTTAAAGGGACACTAAACATGATTCAGATATTGCATTCAATTTTAAGCAACTTTCTAATTTACTCTTCATTCTCTTGCTATCTTTATTTGAAAAGCAAGAATGTAAGTTTAGATGCCGGCCCATTTTTTATCCACAACCTGGGTTGTCCTTGCTGATTGGACAGCACTAATAAACAAGTGCTGTTCAGGGTCTAAACCAAAAATTGGCTGGCTCCTTAGCTTAGATGCCTTCTTTTTCAAATAAAGATAGCAAGAGAACGAAGAAAAAATGATAATAGGAATAAATTAGAAATTTGCTTAAAATTGCATGCTCTATCTGAATCATAAAAGAAAAAAATTGGGTTTAGTGTCCCTTTAAATGTATTGAATAGAACATGCAAATTTAAAACGTTCCAATTTACTTTTTCTATAAAGTTTACTTAGTTTGCTTTGGTATCCTATGTGAGTATTCCTAGGTGAGCTCAAGAGAGTGCCGTGTCTTTAGCCAGGTGTTTGCAAAAATGTTTATAACAATATTATATATTTTTGCAAACTGCTGCCATAGATTGCTAAAAGACACGTGCACGCTCCCAAGCTCCTATTATCCTGCCCAAGTCTGCTTTTCAACAAAGCAAGCAAAGCAAAGAGAGCAAAGCAAAACTGTTGAGTTGTTTAAAATTGCATGCTCTACCTGAGTAATGAACATTTTATTTTGACTTAACTGTCCCTTTAAAAGTGAAATGACCCCCTGCACATCAAGCTTGACCTTTCTATTAGGTGTGTGTATATTTTTATTTTCAGCAGTCGTTTAGTGAACCTAATCGCAAAAATGACTGCGATCTTTAGCATTCAGATCATTTTGGCGCCAGAATTATTAGAGAAAAAGTGCAACAAATATGAGATTAAATCCAGCTATTTCTGAGGCATTTTTTTCTAATAAATCCGGGGCACAAAATAGCTGTCTGCTGCAGTCCTCAGCCATCCTCTGTCAGTCTGAGAATCACTGCACTCTCTGAAAGTTTTATTCATCCCATCTGATTTGTGTATCTATTAATTTTATTCATTTTCTCTTTGTCCTTTTATTCCACGTAAGTAGTTGTATCCATATTGTTCCTATGTTATTATTCCTTCTTCTTGATTAAAGGAATCACGCTGCTATCATTTCTTGTAAGTTCTTTCATTCATATCATTGTTTCTTTTTGTTCTCATTCTTCCATAAGAGCCAGATTTTATTCAGAAGATGCTCTCACTCCAGAGATCAGTATTTTACCTTCATTTCTTCAAAAGCTGCATTTTCTGTACATATAATCTCCCTGCTATAATCTCAGTCCCACCTATATTTTACATTGTTCTTTGCTATTATCTTTTCAGATGAGACTTTTATTCACATTAGTGTTTGCATTGATTTCTTTTTTCACTTCTTTGCTTTGCTTTCATTTCTGTTTTGTTATCATTCACAAGCGTAGTTTCTAGGGATGGGCGAATGTGTAAATTTTCGAATTTCGAATGTAGAACGAATGTTATTACCGAAATTCGAATTCTAAATCCGAATGTCGATAAGAACGAATATTCTTAAAAATTTGAAAATCGAATGTTATTTACAGTTTTCGAATGTCACTTTCGAATTCGAATGTTTATAATTATATTAAATGTCCACATTCGAAATTTCGAATTTAACATTCTATTTAACAAATACTATTCAGAAGTTCAATAGTTCATGTGGTAGGGCGGGAATCTAGTAAATTGATACATAATAGATACAAATATATCATTTTGAATGTTTCCATATAGAATATTGCATAATTCGAATATTACATTTAAAGAAAAAGCATTAGAAATACTATTACAATCTAAATTCGAATTTTTCGAATTCGAATACACGTATTGCATAATTCGAATATTACATTTAAAGAAAAAGCATTAGAAATACTATTACAATCTAAATTCGAATTTTTTCGAATTCGAATATTGCATAATTTGAATATTACATTTAAAGAAAAAGCATTAGAAATACTATTACAATCTAAATTCAAATTTTTTGAATTCAAATACACGTATTGCATAATTCGAATATTACATTTAAAGAAAAAGCATTAGAAATACTATTACAATCTAAATTAGAATTTTTCGAAAATAATATTTTCGAATGTAATTGTAAAATTCGAAACCGAACATTCAAAAATCGAATGTTAGAATGTTATGTAAACATTCAAAATTCGATTTGAACGAACGAATGTGTTAAAATTCGTGTCGTTTTTCAAATGTTGCGAAACATTCGCCCATCCCTAGTAGTTTCATAATCATTCAATCTGAATGTATAAAACTCAAAAATGGTGCTTTATCTCCAATTAAATACTTATTCCAATTTCCTAGTTTCATTCCATGCTAGTTTCATCATTCATTGCAATTGTATGCCTTCATTCAATTTCTATAGTTAAAGTTTCTTTATCGTCCGTATCTAATATAATTTAAAATGAATATTTAATTCAATCCCCTGATTTCATAGTATCATTTGACTAATTCTATCTTATTCAACTTTCATTCCATCTCCTTTTTTTTGCAGTTTCTAATCTCTGTTTTACGTGGAATTATCTCTCTATTCATGCAATTTCCGTACTTTCATTCATTTTTCTTAAATTGATTTTCATCTCTTATTTACATTAATACTCATATTTTGCAAGCCTTCTTGTGCATTAATGACGTGATCATATATTCGTGTCTTTATTGTGTGTGTCACAGGCTTTCTATAGCCTAAATTCAATAAAAAACAAACAAAACAAAAACAAATATTAGTTTAAGTAATATTGCGTAGCAAAGTCTCAACTGGAACAAGTTGCAAGTTTAGCCCATTATGGATCCAAATCCTTCTCTTAGGGGTATATTTATTAAAGTGCGGACAGACATAATACGATGTAGTGTATCATTTCCGCCACACATCGAGAAATGCCGACAGCATATGCTAGCAAGGGGTGTCAATCAACCCGATCGTATTCGATCGGGTTGATTTCTGTCCGCCGCCTCAGAGCAGATGGACAGGTTATGGAGCAGTGATCTTTAGACTGCTGCTTCATAACTTCTTTTTCTGTACGGAGCTTGATAAATTGACCCCCTAGACTTTATTTCTTGCTGTGTAGAGTCCCACAGTGAAGGATACCAGCATTAGAAAAACATCTTCAGAACCATACAGTACAAACTAGTTGAAATGGGAAATATACATCCTTTAAATGCTATAAATCAGTCCCTCTAAATCATTTACATCAGTCCCTCTAAATCCTATAAACTAGTCTTTCTAAATCCTATAAATCAGTCCCTCTAAATCCTATAAATCAGTCCCTCTAAATCCTATAAATCAGTCCCTCTAAATCCTTTACATCAGTCCCTCTAAATCCTATAAATCAGTCTTTCTAAATCCTATAAATCAGTCCCTCTAAATCATTTACATCAGTCCCTCTAAATCCTATAAACTAGTCTTTCTAAATCCTATAAATCAGTCCCTCTAAATCCTATAAATCAGTCCCTCTAAATCCTATAAATCAGTCCCTCTAAATCCTTTACATCAGTCCCTCTAAATCCTATAAATCAGTCTTTCTAAATCCTATAAATCAGTCCCTCTAAATCCTATAAACCAGTCCCTCTAAATCCTATAAATCAGTCCCTCTAAAACAGTCCCTCTAAATCCTTTACATCAGTCCCTCTAAATCCTATAAATCAGTCCCTCTAAATCCTATAAATCAGTCCCTCTAAAACAGTCCCTCTAAATCCTTTACATCAGTCCCTCTAAATCCTAGCAATCAGTCCCGCTAAATCCTATAAATTAGACCCTCTAAATCATATAAATTAGTCCCTCTAAATCCTATGGGGCCTACCTATCAAGCTCTGAAAGGAGCTTGACGGCCCGTGTTTCTGGCGAGTCTTCAGACTCGCCAGAAACAGCAGTTATGAAGCAGCGGTCACAAAGACCGCTGCTCCATTACCTGTCCGCTTGCTCTGAGCAGGCGGACAGACATCGCCGGAAATCAACCCGATCGAGTACGATCGGGTTGATTCACACCTCCCTGCTGGCGGCCCATTGGCTGCGAGTCTGCAGGGGGCGGCGTTGCACCAGCAGCTCTTGTGAGCTGCTGATGCAATGCTGAATACGGAGATTGTATTGCTCTCCGCATTCAGCGAGGTCTGTCGGACCTGAACCGCACTGTCGGATCAGGTCCGACAGACCTTTAATAAATAGAGGCCAATATATCAGTCCTGCTAAATCCTATAAAGCAGTCCCGCTAAATCCTAGAAATCAGTCCCACTAAATCCTAGAAATCAGTCCTGCTCAGTCCTAGAAGGCAGTCCTGCTAAATCCTAGAAATAAGTCCCGCTAAATCCTAGAAATCAGTCCCGCTAAATCCTAGAAATCAGTCCCGCTAAATCCTAGAAATAAGTCCCGCTAAATCCTAGAAATCAGTCCCGCTAAATCCTAGAAATCAGTCCACTGATTAAAACTAAAAATGAGATAACCTTATCAGCTTTAAAACAACAAGACCTGACCGTGAGACAAGAGCAAAAGAAACATTAATTCAGCTTGCTGCACTGAAGTATAAGTAACTGAACCAATCACCCCCTTGGAACACGGTCAGCCCCTCTTTCTGTCTGCAAGTTTCAGAAGATGCCTATTGTTATATCCAGTAAGACAAGTTTTCAAACACAAACGCATGCAAATATTCCACACTGCCAGGCATTTACAAATACTGTGTATTTTTTGAAGTTGTGGTTGTAATTGTTACATTTATCAAAAGTTCCTGTTTCATGAGTGAGATTTGGTGTATTTGGAACTTAACACATCTATAGATGTTAACGGAAGAATTACCTACTACTAACAGTTTGCTTGGAAAAATCTGGCCTTTATAATGAAGTCCCTTAGAAACTTCATGAGCGTTCCTTTTTTTTTAGGCTTGTGCATTTGAAACACGGATATTTGTTTTCACAAAACCAATCCCAAAACTCCTTTACAGAGCCCCAAGCCACACTAATAGGAGGCTTAACATGGTGGATCTCAATGCCTTCACTAAAGCAGAAGTCCCTTTAGCACAGGCTCTAGGATCTGCCGCACTAAGCCTCTTATTAGTGATGTCTGGGGCTCTGTAAAGAAGGACCGGCGATTAGTGCGGCGCTCTAGCTCGCTATAGGTAAGTTTAAAGCTACTGGTGAACGTTTTCACCTGTAGTAAAGGAACATTTACATTAACTTTAACAAAAACTAACATAAACGTTCCCTGAATATTCAGTATTTGTTTCCTTTTAAACAAAGCGAATGCTGAATAGTGCAGCAGATGAATATTCATAAAACTCATTTTTCCTAATATTCACTCAGAAAGATTTGTCCAGAACAAATCCTTCGCTCGTGGACAGGTCAACTTTTATCCATTTTATCTATGGCTACCATCAAAGCTTAACACCTGTAGATTCTTCTTCTTCTTCTTCTTCTTATTATTATTATTATTTCAGCTTGTTTGTACCAATCTCTTGACTATAGCACAATAATATATATTCATCAAAAATGTTATCTAATTCTGCATTTATAACTTTGACCTTTCACTAATTCACTTCCCTGTCTCAAGTTTACGCATCTTATTTATTGCTGTAATGCAAAGCCTAGTGGTTTATGCTTAATAATATTAGCAGTCTGCAGCTTGCCCTTTCTTTGCCCTCGCAGAAACCTTCGATTAGTGCCAGACATCAATAATAATACGAAAGAAAACAGAGACTCAATTTGGGATTTTGGAAATTAAAATGATCTTAATATAAATCCAATCAAGCAAATTTTTAGGAGCAGATTTATCTACAGTTTTTTTGTTTTGTTTTTAACTTGTTAAACTTTATTGCTTTCCAAAAAAGTCCAGTGTTCTTTTTTATCCTAATGAAAAAGCAATATTTAAACATATTTACATTGTTTTGCCTGAAAACGAAAATCAAACAGTTTTGTTCTACAACTAATGTTCGTTGGCTTAGAGGCACTTCCTGCTAATGATCATTGGCTGATGGTCATTTCCTAATTATGTTCATTGGCTGATAGGTAATTTGTATTTATCCTTATTGACTAGTAGTTCCTGCCTATTTCTAAGGTCGACAGGACCTAAAAGTAGCTCACTTTGCTGTATGTATGGAGGGATCTCTCATTCTCAGCCTGTGCAGTTTGATAATATGGTCTCTATTTATCAAGCCCTTTTCTTCACTATTACTGCAAGTTCTCACAAGCAGCGGTCATCAGAGATCAGAGATTAACAGCTCCTGCACACGCGTAATTGACTGTGTGCCGTTGCACGCGAGCGCTCGCATGCAATGCTTAATACCGCTAGCAGATTGCTGCCCACCAGAAGCGAGCTGGGGCGGGCAGCGGCGTACATATGCACCCCTGTCCGACCCTGACTTGAGAAATCGAGCCCTATATGATCAAATTTATTATGTGTTAAAGGGTTATAAAACTTTGAAAAAGTACATACTGTATAACAAAAGAGTTGTATGTCAAAGGCAAGCAAAATAAACTTTTTATGCCAAACACGGCTTCTTTATTATCAAAAATAACTTTTATAATTAGCGATCTGACATTGCAGCCATTCAGAGAACTATTTAGATATTTATTATGCCAACATACACTCCTGAATGCTTGCGCATATGGATCCGACTGATAAAAGCCTTCTTCCACTATCTGCGCAGTAAACTGATTTACTGCACATGCATGGGTATGTGTTCGCTCCTGCTAGACCACATGCAAATCCTGCCTAGGTAACCCATCATAATAGGACTCACAGATGATTGTTGGTTTGCACTTAAAAAAAAAATATGAAGAAAAAACAGAATTGAAGGAATTTGAGGATGTTTAATACTATTATTAATCTTCACATTAGAGAATTTTTTTATTTTTAGGTTTTATGTTTCTAAGCAATATTTAAAACATTAAAACAAACTTCTTTCTTTCTTTTTAAAAAAATAAATAATCAACAAAGTAAAGAACAAATCAGAAAAACATTGTAAAGGAAAATTGCAAATTCAAAGTGGCACATATTTTAAACCATGAATATTATTCAAAAAAGTGAAACAAAATTATATAGATGTTGCTATTATTAAAATAAATAAAATACATTTAAAAAAATGGAGCTCTTGCTGTATGTGGTATGATGGCGGCGGGAGGGACTGGCGTTTCACCAGCAGAATGACTCAGAGAAGGGATTCTTTTGACCTTACAAGTTGTCAAACACACTTGAATAAAAAGATATCTGAAGAATAGTTTTGATCAGAGGCTTTAAGCCAAGTATGAGACCAACTATAATCATTTATGTTTGTGTAAGAATTCTCCAACTGACCTCAGTAAACAAAAAAATGGCATTTCTTTCTAGGCTGAAAGATCTGAGTGTAGCATACTGCGACCCTGGTACTTTATACAGCAAACAGCATGAAGCCGAGAGAAATGAATAGGTGTATGGTACCGTTATGAATACATTAATACACAATGTATATATTAAACCTGGGAACAGCTGAGAACAACATTCTATTTAGTGGTGGCAGCTCATTTCCATAAAATAGCACACGCTGGCTTCATATCATAACAAACCTGGCTGTGGGTGTTTGACAATTACACTATATTCAAAAACCTCCACTATTTTTAAAATATTTGCTAGCAAAATATCCATTAGTTTGTAGTGCAGACACATAAACCTTTTGAGTATGTTTATCATATCTACTTTGCTGTTACCAAATAGAGACTACAATCTCCTGCACTGATTAAGCAATCACAATGTAGCAAGTTGCAGGGTCACCGGAGGATACACGCCAACCTCTCTGGGACATAGACATTTTTTTTCTCAAATTCAAAGGTAAATTGAAGGGAAGGTGGGCAAAGCCAATAATTAAAGTGTATTACAAAGTTATAACGAGTTATTGGAGATTTCATTTTGAGTTAAATTTAAAGGGACAGTCTATACTGCAAACAAACTTACATATTTAGGAAAAGCCTCCTTAAACAATCCTCCTTCATCCTGTTGAGCTTTGGACTGTATACATAATTAACAAGAGTTTTATACTTTTTCTACTTCTACTTTTTTATACCTTTTTATTTTATTTGAACAGCCAATAGGATTTCAGTAGCTCTCATCCTATTGGCTGTTTTGAACAGCCAAAAGGATTTCAGAAGCTCTCATCCTATTGGCTGTTTTGAATTTGAAGAATCAAATAAGCCAATAGGAATGCAAGGTACCCCATTTTGAAATGGCTACCTGGCATTCAACTTCAGTGTACGGCGGTGACCGTATGAAGAGGATGCTTCACGCTTGATGGTTTCCACTTCCAGGATAGCTCCGCTCCGCATTGCTGGGATGAAAATAGAAGAAGTCCCCACTGGATTAAGGTGGCGCCGCCTGGATGAAGACTTCTTGCCGCCTGGATGAAGACTTCTCGCCGCCTGGATGAAGACTTCTCGCCGCATGGATGGAGATGGATGTCCGGACCTCAGTAACCGTGAGTAGATATACTGGGGTTAGTGTTAGGGTTTTTTTGTTTTTTTTGGGGTGTTTTTTTTTTAGATTAGGGATGGGCACTTGTAAAAGAGCGGAATGCCCTTTAAAGGGCAGTGTAAAAGAGCTGAATTCCCTTTTAAGGGCAATGTCCATACAAATGCCCCTTTAGGGGCAATGGGTAGTTTAGGATTTTTTAGAGTTAGGATTTTATTTTTGGGGTTGGTTGGGTGGTGGGTTTTACTGTTGGGGGGACTTTGGGGTCTATTTATCAAGCTCCGAACTGAGCTTAATTTCCCGTGTTTCTGGCGAGCCTTCAGGCTCACCAGAAACGCAAGTTATGAAGCAGTGGTCTAAAGACTGTTGCTCCATAACATGTCCGCCTGCTCTGAGGTGGCGGACAGACATTGCCGAAAATCAACCCGATCCAATACGATCGGGTTGATTAACACCCATGCTGGCGGCCACGAATCTACAGGGTGCCGCGTTGCACCAGCAGTACACATAGTGGATAATGTCGGTCCGCACAATGATAAATGGACCCCTTTGTATTTTTTACAGGTAAAAGAGCTCTTTGACTTAATGCCTTACAAAAGGTCCTTTTAAGGGCTATTGGTAGTTTTTATTTTGGGGGGGCTTTTTTATTTTTATAGGGCTATTAGAATAGGTGTAATTGTTTTTATTTTTGCTAATTTAGTTTATTAGTTTTTGGAAGCTTAGTGTTTTTTATTTTTCGTAATTTAGTGTTTATTATTTTTTGTAAATTTAGAATTTTTTTTCGCAGTGTTAGATTTTTTTAAATTTGTAATTTAGGTTTCTAATTGGTAGTATTTTTATTTTACTAGAATAGTTATGTTAGGTTAATTTATAGTTTAATTTTAGGTTTATTTTTATTCCACAGGTAAGTTTTTATTTATTTTAAGATAGTTATATTGTAATTTTAATTTAAAGTTAGGGGGGTGTTAGGTTTAGTGGTTAATAGGTTTATTTTGTGGTGGCGATGTGGGGGGCTGGAGGTTTAGGGGTCCTTGGATTTTGTGCGGTATGGAGCTTAACGCCACCATATTGCACGCACATGGAGGCTTTTCAGTAACTCGTAATGGCAGCGCAATGGAGAGTGAAATAACACAACTTTTTTGGCGTTAGTTTTGCACCCTGTTTAGCGCAAAACTTGTAATCTGGGCGTATGTTTTTAATTCTTGTAAATACATAGGTAAAGTTCCACCCTGGAGCTACAAAAATTGCAGTTTTTGAGCAGTACATGGCCATTGATCTGCGACTACACCTGACTGCCTCTTCTGATTAGTTCACTTGCTGTGTTCTGCTTGAAAGCGCCAATGCTTACATCTCCCAAGTGGTACTATTTATTTATCTTTTTTTTAATTTTTTATTTAACCCTTTAAGTGATGCTAAACACATTTATCTTGGCTAAGTAATGATCACAGCTGTATGCTGTAATGAATAAGAGCTTGTTATTCATGCATTAGACAAACATAAACGTGACTTTTTTTATATGCGTTTAACATGCTGACACAAGTACTGCACACTGTATATATGTAGATATGGTTATAAATCAACGCTCCAGAAATGGGAGATGCACAATATATAAAAACTGCCAAAATCATAAAGCTCAGCAAACTATCAGCAACAATTCTGATTTCTCAGCTTTTTTTGACCAAAAACCATTTATTGTCCTTTTTTTTTCCCTCGAACAAGCCACTTTTCCTCCTACAGTTTCTTGATGTATATTTCCTCATCCTATATTTATCAGTGTTTGCTAGCGTGAGCTCTAACAATTCCTGCATCATCTTTTTGTTTGATGTATGTGAGCCTATGGTTTAACCCATTAGCTGCTGGAGATAGTTATTATATTTGTGTAGGTCAGTGGTGTGAAGAATATTTGCTCATCACAGGGTGTACATCTGTCTGGTGATGTGTGTGTCATGGGCTCTAAGCTACACTGCTAAATTTTAGATTGTAAGCTCCTCTGGATATACTGCACAAATTCTAATTCATGTTATATAGGTAAATGACTAATAATTATAGCTATGTAACTCTCAAAGTAGCTGATTCATTAAAGCTCACAAATCTTTCATTTATCCAGTGTTCCATAAAGAAACAATAAATGCCATATTATCTAAGCCAATTTAAGGATATTGTAATATCTTGTTTGTTTGGGGAGTGGGGTTAAGTGCGTATATATAAATAAACACATGCTAGCACCATTTGAAGAGTTTAAAGCATGCTACAAGTAAACATGCTCAGTTATTATTATTAATATTTTTCCACCAAAACTGTGATTTAAAAGCTGTTTAAATTTAACATTAATAAATACTAGCTGTGCACTTCCTACTATTTCTCATCGGCTGATAGGTACCTCCTATTAATGTTCATTGGCTGATAGGTACTTCCTATTAATGTTCATTGGCTGATAGGTACCTCCTATTAATGTTCATTGGCTGATAGGTACTTCCTATTAATGTTCATTGGCTGATAGGTACTTCCTATTAATGTTCATTGGCTGATAGGTACTTCCTACTATTTCTCATCGGCTGATAGTTACCTCCTATTAATGTTCATTGGCTGATAGGTACTTCCTATTAATGTTCATTGGCTGATAGGTACCTCCTATTAATGCTCATTGGCTGATAGGTACTTTCTATTAATGCTCATTGGCTGATAGGTACTTCTAATTAATGCTAATTGGCTGATAGGTACTTCCTATTAAAGGGATGTGAAACATTTTTTTCTTTTATGATTCAAATAGAGCAAACAATTTTAAATTACTTTTCAATCTACTTATAGGGGCCGATTTAACAATGTCTGGCGGATATGATATGCTGCAGCGTATTTTGTCCACCAGACATCTCTGGATGCAGACAGCATATGCTGTCGGCATTCAGCATTGCACAAGCAGTTCTAGTGAACTGCTTGTGCAATGCCTCCCCCAGCAGATTTGTGGCCAATCGGCTGCTAGCAGGGGGTGTCAATCAACCCAATCGTATTCGCTGTACACCACTCAGAGGCGGCAGATCCAGTTAAGGAGCAGCGGATGGCTCGCACAGAAGCAGGGCAAGTTGGCCCCATTCGGGCATAGTAAATCGGCCCCATATCTAATTTGCTTCATTCTTTTTTCTAGCATTTTTTTAGTGTTTAATGTCCCTTTAATTTAAGGCACAAGTGCTGGGTAGACCGTGCAGCCCCCTATGGTTTTTGTTGTTTTCAGTTATTTCCATCTCTGTTCCACCCACAAAGCCTAAAGTGTTGGTTTCTCAGTGAACACAGCATATTGATTTGGGGGTAGCTTTATAATGGAACAAACTGCACGGTGTAATCGCATTAAGCTTTATTACAGTACCTTGTCTTTCTGAAAGCCTAAAACAAAAGAGAGCTCTGGCTAGCAATACTGCAGCAAGACAAGCCTGTGCGGCATAACAGCCCTATTAATGGGAGAAAATAATATTACAAGAGATTAATTATGCTCTTACTATTAAACTACAGCAGACAATAGAAGACATGCCATGGTTATTATCACACAAGTAATGTTAAATGCACCTCAGATTTAATAAACGACACATGAAATTGTGACAACCCTTAGGTACATATACTATATACTACAGAATATGATGAATAGGACTATGGTAAGTCTGCCTATACAGCACACTTGGGGGGTATCCTCCCAAGAAGAACAAGCACATCAAACAATTTTTTCAGCTGCCAGGGTGCACTTAAACGATAATCCACAATTCCAGCAAAAAAGGCACTCACTGTTTACATAAAAAGTAACTTTTAATATGATTCCAAAAGTTAAAACGACATGTCGTTTTAACTTTTGGAATCATATTAAAAGTTACTTTTTATGTAAACAGTGAGTGCCTTTTTTGCTGGAATTATATATATATATATATATATATATATATATATATATATATATATATATATGAATATATATATGAATATATATATACATACAGTATATATGTGTGTGTATAGATATATAATTAACCAAAAAAAACATCAGATATAGAAATATGTATTGAAGAATAAATAGAACATATTCTGCTATGTGAAGAACATTGGAATGTGACATATTCATATTTAATGTTGGCTTAGTGCATTTGAGAAAACGCGATGCACGACTTGGGTTTTCGTTTTTTTCTCCAATTTTCAAGCTCCATTGAAGTCTTTGGTGGAATACGTTAATTCGGTCATGATATTCTAAGTTTTGCTTTTTTGCGCACGTTGGTTTAGCCCTTGTGTGAAAATGTTTTACTTTCAACTTGTAATACGCGCACTACCCGACGCACACAAAAGCTTACTTCTAGCAGAGTTAACCGCTCCACTCATAATTTAACCCAAAGATTTTAAAGGGACTCTGGCCAGATTGCAATTAATTCCCTTTCCAATCTCTCCAGCTTCAATAGTTCCTATGTTACTTATCATTGCTAATTCTGTATAGTATTCTATATGTATGAGCTTTAATAAATCAGTCCCATATAATAACTTAGAGACTGCTGAGACTAAAGTGGATTGTGTCCACAGTCATCTCCTTACTGCTTTGTGTGCCCACTTATATTACTATTGTAATAAAATCTTTGTAAAAATGTGTTTTTAGTTTTTCTAATGTGGTACTTAAAGGGACAGTTCACCCAAAAACTTTCTCCCCTTTAAATTATCCCCAATGATCCTTTTTGCCTGCTAGAGTGTATTAAATTGGTTGCAAGTAGCTCCTTTACTCATATTTCAGCATTTGAAATAGCTGATTTAGCTTGTGGTTTCCCAACCTATACTGAAAGTTTTGATACTGGCGTATATGCTATTGACAAACCTATGTAAACACAGCCAGCAGAAGATATTACACTCCCAGTGGGATACAAGTTATTTAAAATACATTTATGGAAAAACAATTTTACAGTGTACTGTCCCTTTAAATGGACATTCCAGCACAAATTGGAATCCACATTGATGAGTTTCAGTTTTGAATAGAAGCATTTTTGCAATTTGCCTGTATTAGCAAGAATGCTTTTAATAAAAGTTATAGCTGTTTCAAAAGTAAATTTAAGTATGCACTGTGCACCAGCATTTTAAACACAGTGCTTGCTCAGAGAGCCTAAAGTGCTTGTACTATCTAGTAATGGCCTATTTAAATGTTCCTGCAGCTGCTTGTAATCAGTGACTTGCCTGATTACACTGTCCCTTTAACACTTTTCATGACCCAATATAGATTCATAATTGTTACTCTTTCATATGCATCACAAAGGATTTTTGTACAATGTTCCTTTAATGGTTCGTTTAATGTATTTTAGTGGTCAACAGATCATCACTGGGCAAACTGTCACCAAATCCTATAATATAAAAGGCCAAGGGGTCCATTTATTAATGTGTGGGTGGACATGATCCGATATAGAGGATCATGTCCGCCGCACATCGATAAATGCCAACAGCATACGCTGTCGGCATTTATCATTACAACAGCAGTTCTTGTGAACTGCTGGTGCAATACCACCCCCTGCAGATTCGCGGCCAATTGCTGTCCGCCACCGCAGAGGTGGTGGACAAGTTAAGGAGCAGCGGTCTTAGGACCGCTGCTTCTTAACTTCTGCTTCAGTCGGAACTGAAGCGGAGTGGTATGTAGGCAGAATCCGCTGCTTCTTAAATAGACCCCCAAGTGTGTTTGTCCGAAGCTGTCATGCGCAGTAGAGACAGCGCAAGGACAAACACACCTGGCCTTAGAGTCTACCTGATCTGCTGTCCGCAGCGTGAAAACAGTGGGCGGGAGTGGGCATGACCAGACATGAGCGGGCGTGGGCGTGACCGGGCATGGTGGGGGCAGGGCCGGATGCACGTGTGTGAGAGAGACAGATCAAAAGATAGTGGGGAGAGAGAAAAAATTGGGAGAGAGAGCAAAAGAGAGGAAAAAAAGCAAAATAGAGGGGAGATAGAGCAAAAGAGAGGGGAGAGAGAGCAAAAGAGAGGGGAGAGAGAGCAAAAGAGAGGGGAGATGGAGCAAAAGAGAGGGGAGAGGGAGCAAAAGAGAGTGGGGAGAGAGAGAGGAAAAGAGAGGGGGAGAGAGAGAGCAAAAGACAGGGGGAGAGAGAAAAATAGAGGGGGGAAGAGCGAGAGTAAAAGAGATGTGGAGAGAAAAAGAGCAAAATAGAGGGGGAGAGAGAGCAAAAGAAGGGAGGAGAGAGGGGGAGAGAGAGAGGGGGGGAGAGAGAGAGAGGGGGGGAGAGCAAAAGAGAGGGGGAGAGCAAAAGAGAGGGGGAGAGAGAGAGAAAAAGAGGGGGGGAGAGAGGGGGGGGGCGAGAGAGGGAAAGAGAGAGGGAGAGCAAAAGAGAGGGGGAGAGAGGGGGACAGAGAGAGGGGGGGGAGAGGGAGAGCAAAAGAGAGGGGGGTAGAGAGAGCAAAAGGAGGGGGAGAGAGAGCAAAAGAGAGGGGGGAGAGAAAGCAAAAGAGGGGGAGAGAGAAGGAGAGCAAAAGAGAGGGGAGAGAGAGAGGGGAGAGAGAGCAAGAGATAGGGGAGAGAGAGAGCAAAAGATAGGGGGAGAGAGAGAGCAAAAGGGGGGAGAGAGCAAAAATATAGGGGGAGAGAGAGAGCAAAAGAGAGGAGAGAGAGAGAGAAAAAGAGAGGGGGAGAGCATGCAAAAGAGAAGTGGGAGAGAGAGCACAAAAGATGGGGGAGAGAGACGCAAAAGAGAGGGGGGAGAGCGCAAAAGAGAGGGGGAGAGAGAGTGCAAAAGAGAGGGGCAGAGAGAGTGCAAAAGAGAGGGAGAGCAAAAGAGAAGGGGAGAGAAAGAAAAGAGAGGGGGAAGAGAGGGAGCAAAAGAGAGGGGAAAGAGGGCAAAAGATAGGGCGGGAGAGAGTGCAAAAGAGAGAGAGAGAGAGGGGGGAGAGAGAGAGGTGGGAGCAAAAGAGAGGTGGAGAGAGAGAGCAAAGGAGAGGGGAAAAGAGAGCAAAATAAAGTGGAAAGAGCAAAAGAGAGGGAAGAGAGCAAACAAGAGGGGGGAGAGAGAGCACAAAAGTGAGGGAGAGAGAGTGAGCAAAAGAGAGGGGGAGAAAGAAAAAGAGAGGGGGGAGAGAGAGTGCAAAAGAGAGGGGGGAGAGAGAGCAAACAAGAGGGGGAGAGAGAGCAAAAGAGAGGGGGGAGAGAGAGGGGGGGGAGAGAGAGGGGGGGAGGAGAGAGAGGGGGAGAGAGAGCAAATTAGAGGTGTCGAGAGAGAGCAAAAGAGAGGGGGGAGAGAGAGAGAGAGAGAGAGAGAGAGAGAGAGAGAGAGAGAGAGAGAGAGAGAGAGAGAGAGAGTAAAAGAGTGGGGGAGAGAGAGCAAAAGAGGGGGGGAGAAAGAGGGCAAGAGAGAGAGGGGAGAGATCAAAAGAGAGGGGGGAGAGAGAGAGCAAAAGAGAGGGGGGAGAGACCAAAAGAGAGGGGGAGAGTGAGAGAGTGAAAAAGAGAGGAAGGGGAGAGAGAGAGATGGGAGAGCAAAAGAGAGGGGGGAGAGAGAGGGGAGATAGAGAGCAAAAGATAGGGGGAGAGAGAGCAAAAGATAGGGGGAGAGAGAGCAAAAGAGAGGAGAGAGAGAGAACAAAAGAGAGGGGAGAGAGAGAGCAAAAAAGAGGGGGAGAGAGAGCGCAAAAGAGAGGTGGGAGATAGAGCGCAAAAGATAGGGGGGAGAGAGAGCACAAAAGGGAAATGGGAAAGCGCAAAAGAGAGGGGGAGAGAGAGTTCAAAAGAGAGGAGGGGAGAGAGTGCAAAAGAGAGGGAGATAGAGAGAGCAAAAGAGAGGGGGGAGAGAAAGAAAAGAGAGGGGGGAGAGAGGAAGCAAAAGAGAGGGGAAAGAGTAAAAGAGAGGGGAGATAGAGCAAAAGAGAGGGGGGAGAGAGAGAGCAAAAGAGAGAGGGGAAAGAGAGCAAAAGAGAGGGGGAGAGAGAGCAAAAGAGAGAGGGGAGAGAGAGCAAAAGAGAGGGGGAGAGAGAGAAAAAGAGAGGGGGAGAGAGCACAAAAGAGAGGGGGAGAGAGCACAATAGAGAGGGGAGAGAGAGAGAAAATTAGAGGGGAAGAGAGAAAGCAAAAGAGAGGGGGGGGGGGGGAGAGTAAGGGGTGGAACCGCCATACTGTGAAAGAACTTTAGGACTAGTTAGATATATTTGACTACTGGGTTCCACTAAGATAAAGCTTTGATGACGTTCTTAAAGAAACCTCCTGAAATTGGGTAAATAGTTTAATATTCATCAGGCGTGGTTTACTATTAAAATGTTGAAGCATTTTAAATAATAACCATTAAAAATGCAGTCACAATACTTTTTCTAAGGCTAAAAAGATTCTAATCAGATTATATCACTTCAATATAAATTTTTAGATCAGGTTTACAATTCAATTTTGATTGATTGAAATCTGATATTACCAATCATTGACCCTCCCTCAGTATTACAGTTTGATGATATCCCTAGCGTACTGTGCAAGCGTCCCTTTAACACTGTGAGCTGACTCTTTTAGACTCTCTCTCTCTAGATATAATTAACATAGTCGATGAAGTGGAGAAGAGAAAATCACACAGATCTAAGTCACTTTAGATAAGGAGGTGTAGCTCTTTCTTCATGTCAAATTACACGTAGGTCTGTGTTTGTTTACAAAGGCGTTTTTCAACAGCGCAGTTTTAATTAGCTGTCATTGCAATGTTTTCCATGAAAGACCTAAGCAGTGGCAAAGTCTCTGCAGAATCTTTTAAGTAAACACTTTTTGGCAGGGGAAATGGCCCCACAGGGAGATGTAGGATTTATCACATTAGAAAACTGCCATTTTCTATATTTTTAATGAGTAAATAAACAGATAGAAAAAGGTTCTTTAAATAATCAAAAAGGCATAAAGGATCCTAAGAATCTAGTGCAATTAAAGCGACATTGTACACTACATTTTTCTTTGCATAAATGTTGTGTAGATGATCCATTTATTTTGCCCATCGGGGAGTGTTTTTGTAACAATGTATAGTTCTGCTTATTTTTTAATAACATTTGCTGACTCCTAACCAAGCCCCAAAGTATCAGATGTACACGCACGTTTGCAAAATCCTGCTGGCTCCTGTTTGTGTTGTATTCTGTCTACTCATATGCGGGTAATGGAAGAGGGGGAAGTGGCTGCCTGTTTCTGCTTTCCCAGCCCCTTTCAGTGCGTGTCCCAGCCTAACCTCATCAACAGTGCTAAACTAGGAGCTTCTCAGTAAGTTTTTAAAAGGTTTTATACTGGAATTTTAGATCAGTATCTGTGCATATTCTTCTTTATAGTAGTGTCTATTGCATGCAGTTATATGGAAATTGGTGTATACTGTCTCGTTAAGTCAGCCACAAGCAACAAAAGATGAAATGCTCAACTTAGCTGAACTGATGAAAACAACAAGGTATACAATCATACTTTATATGTGTGCACCAGATAGTATACACAGTACCTGATAATGGTGTAAAATGTCCTTTTGCAATCTAAGGCTTAATAGAAAGTAATGTATAAGAATTAAAGTAAATGTAAAGACAAAATTAAACTTAAGTGTATTGGATAGAACATGGCATTTTTAAGCAATTTACCCATTTACTTATATTAATTTTTCTTAGTACTTTTGGTATCCTTTGTTAAAGAGTAATCCTAGGTGAGCTCCTGAGTTTGCACATGTCTTTAGTTATTTGCAGCAGTGTTTGCAACAATGTTTATAGCAATGGTATACATAGTTGCAAACATTACTGCCATAGACTCTATCTTTCTTTCTATCTATCTATCTATCTATCTATCTATCTATCTATCTATCTATCTATCTATTGGGTACTTATAGAGCGCAAACTAGTCACCCATGAGGGTCTCAAGGCGCTAAGGGAAAGCAGATAGGAGGAGTGGGGAGGAGGGGATGGGTATTCAGTCGAAGAGCCAGGTTTTGAGGTCCTTTCTGAACTTTGTAAGGGAGGTGGATTGTCTGAGGTGCAGCGGGTGGGTGTTCCATGTCTTTGCTGCTATGTGGGAGAAGGATCTTCTGCCCGCTGTTGATTTGCTGATGCAGGGGATGACTGCGAGTGCTTGGTCGGCCGATCGTAGTTGTCTGACGGGGGTGTAGAAATTTGCGCAGTGGTTGATGTATTCGGGTCCAATGTTGTGTAGGGCCTTGAACGCGTGGGTAAGGAGCTTGAAGGTGATTCTCTTGTTGATGAGGAGCCAGTGAAGGTTCCTTAGGAGTTTGGTGATGTGGCATTGGAGAGGGATGTGGAGGATGAGTCTGGCTGAGGCGTTCTGGATACGTTGGAGTCTCTTTTGGAGTTTGATGGTGGAGCCGGCATAGAGTGCGTTGCTGTAGTCCAACCGGCTGCTGACAAGGTCATGGGTGACTGTTTTCCTGGTTTTGGTAGGGATACACTTGAAGATTTTTCGTAGCAGGTGGAGGATGTGGAAACATGTTGAGGTGATGGCATTGATTTGTCGATTCATGAAGAGTGATGAGTCCAGGATGAAGCCTAGATTTTGTGCGTGGTCAGTTGTGGTTGGAGGGTGACCGAGGGCTGTGGGCCACCAGGAGTCATCCCATTCGGATTTATTGGTTCCGAGGAGGAGGACTTCGGTTTTGTCTGTGTTCAGTTTGAGCCGGTTGTCATTCATAAAGACACATGCACGTTCTTAAAGGGATAGTAAACTCCCAAAAAATGTTTTATGATTCAGATAGAACATACATTTGTAAACAAGTTTCCAATTTACTTCTATTATCAAATTTGCTTCATTCTCTTGTTATCCATTGCTGAAGGGACAGCATTGCTCTACTGGCAGGAAGCTGAACACATAAAGTTAGCCAATCACAAGAGACAAATGTGTGCAGGCACCAATTAGCAGCAGCTCCCACTGGTGTATGATATGTTCATATTCTTATTTAACAAAGGATACTAAGAGAACAAGGCACATTTGAAAATAGAAGTGAATTTAAAAGTGTCTTAAAATTAAGATTGCTCAAGAACTGTCTTGTGCAATCATGTCCCTTGCTCTTGTGTAACCAGTCATGTGAGAGCTGGGATTGTAATTTACTCTGGTTGGATCAGCCACCTCATAGGTTTCAGAGAGGTTAGATCTTATGATTGCACCTTCATAACCTGTGGATGTATTCTCACAAGGGCTAGAAAGGTGTCTTAGCAGCTTGAGCACAATACTCATTTAGTCGCCAGTTGCAACCTACTTCCAAGCTGCAATATGTTCAGCAATATTTTACAAAAAAAGAAAGCAAGAACCTTTACACTATCCTCAACTTTTAGTAATAAATTTTGGCAAAGCTTCTAAACTTGTCCATATCAAGGCTATCACTGTAGGTAAGTATTTTGAGATTTTAGTATAAAGTGCTTAATTGTGTCTAGGAAAACAACCTTACAATATGCATTCATTATTTATTTAATTGTGTGCACATTTACCTGTCCCCAATCGTCCTCAGCAGTAGAAAACTCGATTTTATATAAACAAAGTACTTTATTGAAACTTAAACTTTACATATTTCGTGAGTCTTGTCATGCTCTCCACTAGTCTTTCACATTGCTGTTGGCTTACTTTATGCCACTCCTGGTGCAAACATTCAAGCAGCTCGGCTTTGTTTGACGGCTTGTTACCATCCATCTTCCTCTTGATCACATTCCAGAGGTTTTCAATGGGGTTCAGGTCTGGAGATTATGTTGGTCATGACAGGGTCTTGATCTGGTGGTCCTCTATCCACACCTTGATTAACCTAGCTGTGTGGCATGGAGCACTGTCTTGCTGGAAAAAAAACAATCCTCAGAGTTGGGGAACATTGTCAGAGTAGAAGGAAGCAAGTTTTCTTCAAGGATAACTTTGTATGTGGCTTGATTCATGCCTCCTTCATGAAGATACATTTCATAGTGTGTGCAGTACACAGTGGCTTGTAGGCCTCTCCAGGTCATCTTCTAAACGTTAGATGACCAGGTGTTGGGCAAAACTGAAAATTGGACTCAGGCAGATTTATCTTTGTAAAGGATTTGTGGAAATATTTTGGGACACGTTGGTTCCTGCTGTTAGTTTTTTATTTGATTTTTTTATTTCAGCTCATCAGCACATTAGCTTTGATATATCATCTCTTCTGAGGTCTGTTTACTAATGGATCCTAACTACAAAACAGTGGCAAGACGCAGCATTAAACGTACCTCAGTTTTGAAGTTGAGAGACTTTGATAAATACACTCCTATGATACGCTACCCCTATGGAGGGTACACGGCTGACTTCTTAATTGCACTAGTTTTGTAGATCCTCATTAGCACATTACATGCAGGAATTCTGCTGTTAATTAGGTACGGGCTGCAGTAATTAACTGCTTCTTTTATAGCATACACCTTCAATTTAATACATAGCAGGAGACAATGTATGTGTGCACTAGAGATCATTATTTAAGCTTTAGTTAATTTTTTGGGAAACTGAGACAGAAGACGCTACTTGCAGTGGAGATAAATTGTCGTAAGGCCTTAGGTAGATTCTATCTAAGCTGATAAGATTATTAAAGTATTTATATACAAAATTCCTTATACACTTTAACAGTGCATTTAAAAAAAATGTTAATGAGTTTTCAATTGGAAAAGAATCTACCCAGTATTATAAACAATAACACTATCCCCAGTTTCACCAATCTCTAATTTAATAGTCTTTAATAGTCACCTGTTCTCCACAAAAATTATGATCAATTAGTGGGTGTCTGGAGTGAGGTACATGGGACCACAATCTATCTTCAAATTTGACCTATTGATTCTAGCCCTTGCCAGCTATATGCCAAAACCAGCCTTCAGATGAGACCTACAGCTCAGTAGACTATTACACATATGCCAAAACCAGCCTTCAGATGAGACCTACAGCTCAGTAGACTATTACATATATGTCAAAACCAGCCTTCAGATGAGACCTACGGCTCAGTAGACTATTACACATATGCCAAAATCAGGTCCACATCAGTTAATTCTCCAGTAATGTTACATATATTTTACTATCCAGCCAATTGAAATACCAGACTATTATGATAAATACTGGACATCTGGCAACCATATTTATCAGTTCTCGTAGTTGATTCAAAGAAAATGGTGAGGGGTATGACTTTAGTGAATCAGCTGTCCAGAATAATGCATGGAGTGATAAATCTGGTCAGTGAAGCTATAATTGTTACCTATCTGTGACTTGGTGCTCATGGTGCCAGTTTTTTTTTTAAATACATTTTGCAGGTCACATTCCTTGCAATTATCTACATCTTCCGACTTTGTTTCTCCATCTCATTGGCATTTGCAATATTAAAATATTGACATTTTGTTAAAAAAAACAAAGCATGTAATTAATTATTAAACTTATGATACCAGACAGTAATAGTAAAAAAAAAGCAGCAAACTTTTCCTTTGCTCACCATAACTATGAGTGTTTCTGTTATCATCCAATCAGCACAAACTCACATTTTTTGTTGTTTAATTTCCATGGAAGATGCTTTAACTTAACCTTTCTTTTCATGCCAAAATATGTATAATGTATAAATAATGCTATTTCCTACACATGATAAACAATGTTTTGAGTTTACTATTCTTTACATTGCAGCAAAATTCCTGTAGAGGGAGCATTTCAGCAGAATCACAGAATCCTAATCACATTTCTGCAGAATGTCACTCTTAATTAAATTAATTACCTGCCGAGCAGTCATCATTTTGTGGCAATTTGCAGAAGACGAGAATACCTTCCTCCTTTCATCTTACTCATTTATCATCTCTGTAATGTGATTCAGTGACCTGACCTTAATTTCATATGGTATTTCAGATCAGGACAAACCTTTCTTTATGGGTACTTAAGTACCTTACTCTAAATGCATGCCTTGACTGCTGACTGATACGTGACACCGAGAGCATGATGTCATTTGTCAGCAGGACCTGTTAGTATCCCCTGGATAATAATATCTTGCAGAGATACTAATGATTTACTGTCAAATGGTAACCATAGTGCACCGTTCTGCGTATGAGAGATGGGCTCAGATTCCACAATGTGAATACTTTCTAGCTTTTAAGGCATGTTTAACATATGTGACTTTATTTTAAATTGTCTTACAATGTAGGGTATCAAATCTCACACTACAGAATTGTGTGTGTAAAATACTTATATTTGAGGTAATATCTGAATCTCATTACTGACTATGGGGGATAGGCAATAAACCATACCTTAAAGGGACATTATACTGACACATTCTCGGTCATTAATATTTAAGAGCAGCATTTGAACAGGCTGATATTTTTTTCCTTAAAACAAAAATTAAAATCTAATAAGCTGCTTAAATGGACAGTCTACTTGAAAATGTATTTTGTTTAAAAAGATAGATGATCCCTTTATTACCCATTCCCCAGTTTTGCACAGCCAACATGGTTATATTTATACACTTTTTACTTCTGTGATTACTGTATATAAGCAACTGCAGACTTCTCCCTTATCTCAGTTCTTTCGACAGACTTGCATTTTAGCCAATCCGTGCTGATTCATAAATAACTCCACAGGTGTGACCACAATGTTATCTATATGGCAAACATGAACTAGCAGTGTCTGTGAAAAATTGTCAAAATGAAATGAGACAACAGGCTGCCTTCAAGGGCTTATAAGTAAGCATATGAGCCTACCTAGGTTTAGCTTTCAACTAAGCATAACACAAGAACAAAACACATTTTATGATAAAAGTAAATTGTAAAGTTGTTTAAAATTGCATGCCTTATCTGAATCATGAAAGTTTAATTTTGACTAGACTATCCCTTTAAATTTAAACTAATTAAGCAAAATAAACTGTGTGTATCCGGCTAATGCCCATTGTACCTATCAACCAATTATCAGCATGTATAGAGCTGATGCTGATTTATTAGGCATCTATTTAAAATTAAACAGATTTTAATTAACATTAAAAGAGGTACATATGCAACTTAGAGGGACATACGGTCTCTCATTGGAAACAGGAGAATCACCCGACTCTCTGGTTATCACCTGGAAAGTCTGAATATATTACATTTCTAACTTGTTAGGCACCAATTTAAACACTATACTTATAAAAATAAAATGTATTCATCAAGGAGACCGCAAAGCACCCACCGTCAAACACACTAAAACACAAGTTCCCTTTATTTTACTGCATTGAATGAAGTTTGTTTTTTTCAAGCAAAATGTGGTGCACATGCGTTTTTCATTTATTTGCTGTTTGTAAATAGTAAAGTTACCTGACAAAAATAAGTGGTGCTTTCATTCAAATCTGGAGCACAAAACACAAAATTACTAGAAGGAAAAATCGCCTAATTGTAAAGCTGTGCAGTTTTTTATTGGTTGTAAGGTTGTATAAAGGTGATAACAAATATATATATTATCTAAACATAGCAATGACTAATTAGACGCTAGAACAGATAAATATATATACCACAATTATTATTTTAAGTTTGAACATATTTTGTAAAGCTTTTCTTGATATATTTTTTCTCAGTCCCTTATCTTTCTACAGAAAGCCAATTAGCGGCATCTGTGGGTTTGCTGCCAGCACGCTTTTGCATCAGGCATGTCTCAAATGTTTATTATCTATCAATATCATGTGGGTAGATGAACCAGTATTTTGCACACACACACATAAATAAAGAGTAGGTGTATATATATATATATATTGTATACAAGCAATGTAATGATTAAGCGCTCTTAGCATGAAATGCGTTAATTACCGGGATCGCTGTCATGTTTACGAATGGTTCTATGCAATAAAGGCTTCTTTTTAATCACACTTACAGAGTGCATGACTTTTATGGAATATTGTAAAAGATGCATATAGATAATAATACACATTTCAGATTCCATTTATAAAGCTGCGTATGAGCCCTTGCCGTGCAGACTCACTCACACATGCAAGTCTGTAATTGCAAGTTAAAGGACCACTCAATGCAGTAGAATTGCATAATTAACAGGCGCATAATAAAAAGACAATTATTTAACACCTACTCTGCATTTCAAATAAGCTGTAGATTTGTTTTCTGACAAATTTATTTTTTCTCCCATTTTCCAGCCCCCTGTATCATGTGACAGACATCATCCAATAACAGACTAGTATACGTTTACCCTGTGAGCTTGTGCATATGCTCAGTAGGATCTTGTTCCCCAGAAAGTGTGAATATAAAAATAATGTGCAAAATGTGAGAAGGGACATAAATTGGAAAGTGTCTTAAAACTGTATACTCTATCTAAATCATAAAAGTTTATTTTGCCTTGAGTGTCTCTTTAAGAAAAAAGCTTTCTTTTTATTTAGAAGGTCAGCAAACAACAGAAAAAAGTAACAATTCTCATTACATTACCATACGTTTGTCATGTAACAAAGGAAAAGAATAGTGTCTCATTCTATTGGCTAAAACCTCCTATAGCTAGGATATGTACATGTGATTTTTATCAAAGGATACCAATTATCCTTTACAATAATTACATAATTATCTAAAGTACAGAACCCCCCCCAACTAAATTACAGAAAATAATAAAATAATTACAAGTTTTTAAACTAATTACACCTAATCTAATCCCCCTAATAAAAAAAGCCCCCCAAAATAATAAAAAGCCCTACCCTATACTAAATTACAAATAGCCCTTAAAAGGGCCTGTTGCGGGGCATTGCCCCAAAGTAATCAGCTCTTTTACCTGTAAAAAAAAGTACAATACCTCCCAACATTAAAACCCACTACCCACACACCCAACCCTACTCTAAAACCCACCCAATCCCCCCTTAATAAAACCTAACACTAACCCCTTGAAGATCACCCTACCTTGAGAAGTCTTCACCCAACCTGGCCGAAGTCCTCAACAAAGCTGGGTGAAGTGGTCCTCCAGACGGGCAGAAGTCTTCATCTAAGCTGGGCAGAAGTCTTCATCTTCTTTCTTCATCCATCCGGCGCGGAGCGGTCCATCTTCAAGACATCCGACATGGAGCATCCTCTTCTTTCGACGTCTTCTTACTAAATGACGGTTCCTTTAAGTGACGTCATCCAAGATGGCGTCCCTTCAATTCCGATTGGCTGATAGAATTCTATCAGCCAATTGGAATAAAGGTAGAAAAAATCCTATTAGCTGATGCAATCAGCCAATAGGATTGAAGTTCAATCCTATTGGCTGATCCAATCAGCCAATAGGATTGAGCTGGCATTCTATTGGCTGTTCCATTCAGACAATAGAATGCAAGCTCAATCCTATTGGCTGATTGCATCAGCCAATAGGATTTTTTCTACCTTAATTCCGATTGGCTGATAGAATTCTATCAGCCAATCGGAATGGAAGGGACGCCATCTTGGATGACGTCACTTAAAGGAACCGTCATTTAGTAAGAAGACATTGAAAGAAGAGGATGCTCCGCGTCGGATGTCTTTAAGATGGACCCGCTCTGCGCCGGATGGATGAAGATAGAAGATGCCCTCTGGATGAAGACTTCTGTCCATCTGGAGGACCTCTTCTTCCCGGCTTGGATGAAGACTTCTGCCCGTCTGGAGGACCACTTTGCCCGGCTTCGTTGAAGACTTCAGTCCGGTTGGGTGAAGACTTCTCAAGGTAGGGTGATCTTCAAGGGGTTAGTGTTAGGTTTTATTAAGGGGGGATTGGGTGGGTTTTAGAGTAGGGTTGGATGTGTGGGTTTTAATGTTGAGGGGGCATTGTACTTTTTTTTTACAGGTAAAAGAGCTGATTACTTTGGGGCAATGCCCCGCAAAAGGCTCTTTTAAGGGCTATTTGTAATTTAGTACAGGGTAGGGCTTTTTATTCTTTTGGGGGAGCCTTTTTTATTTTATTAGGGGGATTAGAGTAGGTGTAATTAGTTTAAAAAACTTGTAATTATTTTATTATTTTCTGTAAATTAGTGTTTTTTTCGTACTTTAGATAATTGTATTTAATTGTAGTTAATTTAGGGAATTAATTTAATTGTAGTGTTTTGTTAGGTGTAATTGTAACTTAGGTTAGGTTGTTTTTTACAGGTAAATTTGACTTTATTTTAACTAGGTAGCTATTTAATAGTTAATAACTATTTAATAACTATTATACCTAGTTAAAATAAATACAAAGTTGCCTGTAAAATAAAAATAAATCCTAAGCTAGCTACAATGTAACTATTAGTTATATTGTAGCTATCTTAGGGTTTATTTTATAGGTAAGTATTTAGTTTTAAACAGGAATAATTTAGTTAATTGTAGTTAGTTTATTTAGATTTATTTAAATTATATTTAAGTTAGGGGGGTTAGGGTTAGACTTAGGTTTAGGGGTTAATATGTTTATTATAGTAGCAGCGACGTTGGGGGAGGCAGATTAGGGTTTAATAAATATAATGTAGGTGTCGGCGATGTTGGGGGCAGCAGATTAGGGGTTAATAAGTATAATGTAGGTGGCGGCGGTGTCCGGAGCGGCAGATTAGGGGTTAATAATATAATGCAGGTGTCGGCGATGTCAGGGGTGGCAGATTAGGGGTTAATAAGTGTAAGATTAGGGGTGTTTAGACTCGGGGTTCATGTTAGGGTGTTAGGTGTAGACATAAATTTTATTTCCCCATAGGAATCAATGGGGCTGCGTTAGGAGCTTTACTTTGCTTTTTTGCAGGTGTTAGGTTTTTTTTCAGCTGGCTCTCCCCCATTGATTCCTATGGGGAAATCGTGCACAAGCACATTTTGCCAGCTCACCGCTAATGATGTCGCGAACCTAAAAATTTGGGTTTGCGAACAGCCGGGCGAACCCCCATTGACTTCAATGAGCAGGCAAATTTTTAAACCTACAGGGACTCTTTCTGGCCACAATAGTGATGGAAAAGTTGTTTCAAGGGGACTAACACCTGGACTGTGGCATGCCGGAGGGGGGTCCATGGCAAAACTCCCATCGAAAATTACATAGTTGATGCAGAGTCTGGTTTTAAGCCATAAAGGGCATAAATCACCTAACATTCCTAAATTGTTTGGAATAACGTGCTTTAAAACATCAGGTATGATGTTGTATCGATCAGGTAGTGTCACCCCAGTGTCACTGGGGTGACACTGTGCCCTGGCAGGCAGGCCCTGAAACGCACACGTGTGAAGGAAACTGACTGCTATTATTTAATACAGTCAAAAAAGTGTTGTTTTTTTAAAATCTACACTACTGTTACACCGGATATGAGTTGCACTGGGGTGACACTGTGCCCTGGCAGGCAGGCCCTGAAATGCACACGTGTGAAGGAAACTGACTGCTATTATTTAACACAGTCAAAAAAGTGTTGTTTTGTTTTTTTTTAAATCTACACTACTGTTACACCAGATATGAGTTGCACTGGGGTGACACTGTGCCCTGGCAGGCAGGCACTGAAACGCACATGTGTGAAGGAAAATGACTGCTATTATTTAACACAGTCAAAAAAGTGTTTTTTTTAAAATCTACACTACTGTTACACCAGATATGAGTTGCACTGGGGTGACACTGTGCCCTGGCAGGCAGGCACTGAAACGCACACGTGTGAAGGAAAATGACTGCTATTATTTAACACAGTCAAAAAAGTGTTGTTTTTTTTAAATCTACACTACTGTTACACCAGATATGAGTTGCACTGGGGTGACACTGTGCCCTGGCAGGCAGGCACTGAAACGCACACGTGTGAAGGAAACTGACTGCTATTATTTAACACAGTCAAAAAAGTGTTGTTTTTTTTTTTTTTAAATCTACACTACTGTTACACCAGATATGAGTTGCACTGGGGTGACACTGTGCCCTGGCAGGCAGGCCCTGAAACGCACACATGTGAAGGAAACTGACTGCTATTATTTAACACAGTCAAAAAAGTGTTGTTTTTTTTAAATCTACACTACTGTTACACCAGATATGAGTTGCACTGGGGTGACACTGTGCCCTGGCAGGCAGGCACTGAAACGCACATGTGTGAAGGAAAATGACTGCTATTATTTAACACAGTCAAAAAAGTGTTTTTTTTAAAATCTACACTACTGTTACACCAGATATGAGTTGCACTGGGGTGACACTGTGCCCTGGCAGGCAGGCACTGAAACGCACACGTGTGAAGGAAAATGACTGCTATTATTTAACACAGTCAAAAAAGTGTTTTTTTTTTTAAATCTACACTACTGTTACACCAGATATGAGTTGCACTGGGGTGACACTGTGCCCTGGCAGGCAGGCTCTGAAACGCACACGTGTGAAGGAAACTGACTGCTATTATTTAACACAGTCAAAAAAGTGTTGTTTTTTTTTAAATCTACACTACTGTTACACCAAATATGAGTTGCACTGGGGTGACACTGTGCCCTGGCAGGCAGGCTCTGAAACGCACACGTGTGAAGGAAACTGACTGCTATTATTTAACACAGTCAAAAAAGTGCTGTTTTTTTAAATCTACACTACTGTTACACCAGATATGAGTGGTGGCACTGGGCAAGTGGGCACAGTATACGCTGTGAGCCTGACACACACGCTGGCAGGCAGGCAACTGCAATTAGATTACACAAGGAAAAAAAAAGCAGACTGATGTTCTAGCCCTAAAAAGGGTTTTTTGGGGTGCTGTCCTTACAGCAGAGATCAGATGAGTCCTTCAGGACTGTAGTGGACACTGAATACACTAGCCTAGCTATCAAGTTCCCTATTAAATCAGCAGCAGCTACACTGTCCCTCCTCTCACTAAGAATGAAGCTTCCAAATGAATCTAAAATGGATGCTGTCCAGGAGGTAGGAGGGTCTGGGAGGGAGTGTCTGCTGCTGATTGGCTGGAATGTGTCTTCTGACTGTGAGGTACAGGGTCAAAGTATTACTCAATGATGACGAATAGGGGGCGGATCGAACATCGCATATGTTCGCCCGCCGCTGCGAACGCGAACATGCTATGTTCGCCGGGAACTATTCGCCGGCGAACTATTCGCGACATCACTACTCACCGCTACCGTAAGCAGCGCTGGTATTGAGGTGAAATGTGAAGCTAAATTTTGCTCTCCGCTCACTTTTCTGAGGCTTGTTTGTAAGAACCCGTAATACCAGCGTTGTCTGTAGGTGAGCGGTGAGCATAAAATGCTTGTTAGCACCGCACACCATTACCGACAAAACTCGTAATCTAGCCGATTGTGTTTAAGTCACAAAGGTATGCCTCTTATTGTTTTTTTTGGGAAAACATGCTTTTACCTACAAATCATAACACACAATGTATTGAAGAGATAGGAAACAAAACTGTGGTAGACAATCCATTCTTGTAAGTCATTTTCTAGGAAAAGAACTGACAAAATCTATCAATACAACATACTTCCATCAACAAACAACATGTCCTAGAATTCCTGGTAAATCCTTTAATCTTTGTAAAAATAGCTTTGTAATAGGATCATGATTCATTGATTGACCTCTACATTTCCTCTATGGACCCCCCTTATGTTAGTAAAGAGCTCAGCATATGTGTAGACATATAATCAAGGAAGATTGAAAGAATTGGACTGCGACGAGCATTAGGGAAAAACTGGAACAGTTCTAGGAATACAAATAACAATATGTGGAGTAACAATAATTAGCACAAATAAAATAAATGACTCTCAAATTGGGTTTTGTACAGTTGAAGAATTGCTGTACAGTAATTTATGCAGCTTATGAGTTTGCTGTTAAAATGCTATCTAGTAAATCACAAATTCCTATTAAATGGACATAAAACCCAAAGCGTATATCATCATTTAAGCACTGTACTGCAAGATAAATGGTATAAACTCTGTTATTTATCAAAACAATTTAAAAAGGGTTTGCAAAAAAGTAGGAAAAGAATGTGACCTTTAAAAAGCCAACTAAGGGGCACTATAGCCAGAAGAACAATGTCTTAAATAGAATTTATACTATCAGCCAATCGGAATTAAGGTTGAAGAAATCCTATTGGCTGATGCAATCAGCCAATAGGATTGAGCTTGCATTCTATTGGCTGATTGGGGGTTAATAAGTGGAGATTAGGGGTCAATAAATATAATGTAGGTGTCGGCGATGTTGGGGGCAGCAGATTAGGGGTTAATAAGTATAATGTAGGTGTTGGCGATGTCCGGAGCGGCAGATTAGGGGTTAATAAATATAATGTAGGTGTCGGCAATGTCTGGGGCGGCAGATTAGGGGTTAATAAGTGTAAGATTAGGGGTGTTTAGACTCGGGGTTCATGTTAGGGTGTTAGGTGTAAACATAAAAAGTGTTTCCCCTTAGGAATCAATGGGGCTGTGTTACTGAGCTTTACGCTGCTTTTTGACAGGTGTTAGACTTTTTCTCAGCCGGCTCTCCCCATTGATGTCTATGGGGAAATTGTGCACAAGCACGTACGACCTGCTCAACGCTGACTGAAGCAGCGCTGGTATTGGAGTGCGGTAATGGAGCACAATTTTGCTCTACGCTCACTTCTTGCCTTTTAACGCTGGGTTTGTAAAAACCTGTAATACCAGCGCTGTAGGTAAGTGAGCGGTGACAATAACGTGCAAGTTAGTACCGCACCCCTCTTACCGCAAAACTCGTAATCTGGCCGTTAGTTTCTTAACATATCATACACTAGACTTAGAGTAACAAAAGATGGGCTCTGAACTATGTCTTTTTCTCAACAAAAAATATAATCATACATTCAGAAGATTACTAATTCAAATGGGAAGACACTATCTACTGAGCGGTGACATGTCCCTCTAGCTATCATATAGCTGATACAAAAGATGAATATTAATTCTGCCTGACATAAGTTCAACAAAATTAAATGCACTGATCGGGGGAAAATGTTCCTCCTATTGTAAGGTGTAAGGTCTCTTTTTCGTCTAGATATGGTTAATGTAGCAATGCCGTGAACTTATCTATAGATACTATATGGGTGATCATTACAAATCTATATATATGTATTTTGTTTGTTGATATTATTATGTCATACCTCCCAACATTTCCAGTCCAGGACTGGGAGGTTCAAGTTGAGTCAGGGTGACCAGTGGGTGGGATCACAGGTGATCATTGGGTACAGTCATGGTGCACAGGGGCCCAGCCATTGTGCTCCTTGAGTTGAGCTGTTGGAGGGACAGATCCATGCATTCCTAAAAGTTACTAGATGAGTTTTTATGTTAAGAAAATGTCTGTGCTTACGCAAGGGCTTAAAATACTTGGGATTCCTTAGATTAAAATATAAAAGCTTTTGTGGTGCTGTCATCAAATGCAAGTTATAAAGCAAGGATTTGCAGTCCATTTCTTCTTATCCATTCCGCAATCTCAGAGGTAGCAGAGTTAAATGATCCTAGATTGATCCGTTAGGGATGATAAACACAGACTTTTCTTTTCCAATTAGTTGCACAAGAGCCGAGGGTGTGGCTACGCATTAACAACTGCTGTCAGTGTACGCTGCTTCGCAAGCACTAAGCGTGGTTGGATTGACCCTTAGCTTGAAAATGAGTCCCAAAGGCTGTATTGGAATCCAGGCTGATGTTTTTTTAACTGTTATTTTAACTCCCTAAAATATTTATGAAACAATTTCAATTGCTGATGTTTAATTTTCTGATTTCTATACCACAAAATCCTAGTTGGCAAAATGTGAAGTTAGAATTGAGGCGATTTGTCAGTAAGGAAAAACAACACTTGAATAAATAAATGTGTACACAGCATAACCCATATTGGTAGAACTTAACTGCTGAATACATTTGCTTGCTTCCTCTTCTGAAGAACCATTAGCAGACTGACACATAGATAAAATGCATAACATGCTGTGAATGAAATCAAGTTGATGCTAATCCTGGAAATACAAAGCTGCCGTTAGAATATCTTCTCTTTATATTTCTATACACAAATATGATGAAATGTTACTAAAACACTCAGGGCTAGGTTACAAGTGGAGCGTTATTTAACAATTACACTTTCTAACTGCGCTAAAAGTGAGCTATTTGCATACGTCGGTTAGCACTTGTATTACAAGTTGAAATAAAAAAGTTATCGCTCGTGCAATAACCCGATGCAAGCAAAAAGCCGAATTTAGAATATTGTGTGCTCGTTAACGTATTCGTCCATAGAAGTGAATGGAGAAAAAAAAAAAGGAAAAGAAAAACCTAACACACTCTACTTACACGCTTTACCGATCGTATATTTTCAAGTGCGCTAACCTAACATGAAAATATAAATATCATGTTCCAATGATCTTCACAAGAATATGTTCTATTTATTCATAAATACATCTTTCTACATACATCTGATGGCATTTTGGTACAATAACATAAATTATGCTTACCTGATAATTTTATTTCTATCGAGGGGAGGAGAGTCCACGGCTTCATTCATTACTATTGGGAATTAAGAACCTGGCCACCAGGAGGAGGCAAAGACACCCCAGCCAAAGGCTTAAATACCTCCCCCACTTCCCTCATCCCCCAGTCATTCTGCCAAGGGAACCAGGAACAGTAGGAGAAATATCAGGGTATAAAAGGTGCCAGAAGAAGACTAAATTTAGGTCTACCCCACGGAGATACGGGCGGGAGCCGTGTACTCTCCTCCCCTCGATGGAAATGAAATCATCAGGGAAGCATAATTTATGTTTTCCATCTAAAGGGGAGGAGAGTCCACTGCTTTATTCATTAATATTAGGAACATATACCCAAGCTCTAGAGGACACTGAATGACTGAATGATGCATACACGTACCATGTGACAGCCATCAGCCAAACACAAATGCATATACGCTTATTCTGTGATTTCTTGCACATGCTCAGTAGGGGCTGGTGACTCAAAAAGTGTTAATATAAAAAGACTGTGCACATTTTTTTTAATGGAAGTAAATTGGAAAGTTGTTTAAAATTACATGCTGTATTTGAATCATGAAAATTTTATTTGACTTGAGTTTCCCATTAACAAAAAGGCTGTTCTTATTCCTGTCAGTCCCTATTAGATACAATAGCTACAGATGCTAGAGTGGGCTTATCTTTCCAATCAATATGAAGTCTAGTGTACTTGCTCTGGCTCTGGGTCAGCCAGCCAGGGTACACCTAGTCTGACTTCTTGCATAATAAAAACCTAGCGGGCCAGACCGGAGCATGTGACTACTGCCCACCTATAAAAGATTCCCATGACTCACTTCCCATGAACTAAAATGAGCCACAGGTCTGCCAATCAAATGGTCAAGACCCAGCTTTATAATTGCAGTACATTAGGAGAAAAAAGTGGTGAGGTGCATTGCACACTGTTTGCCTGTAATGATAAAAGCACAGTCTGTTCTGTCTATCAGCCCTGTCTGTCAGGAAAAGACACGTTTTACATGATCACAGGATACATAAATATTATTGGCGCCCTAGTCACACTAACCTGAAAAAAGGTAAATTAGATTTTGAGGCAATCTATACAGTAACTTGTCAAAATATATTCATACGTGTATAGATAGATAGATAGATAGATAGATAGATAGATAGATAGATAGATAGATAGATATAAATAAGTTTCTGATCACAACACTTTATTAGACTTGTATTTATTAGCATTGCTATGACATGATATGATGAGAATTGTGTTTACTCAATAAAACAGATAATTATCTGTGTTTTAAGGACACCTTTATATTTTATACTTAATTTAGATATAGGGGACGTCAACTATATTTCCTGATAACATAACCATTTGACTGCCAGCAACTGCAACCAGTAGTGGACCTAATTTATAGAGGGCTCTGCTGAAAAAGCTTTTTGGGCCTCTCATTAATAAGCTATTATATATATATATATAAACATACATACACACACACTGATATCGAGCATGCCGCACTTTGTAATGATAATAAGTATTTATACACTGACAGTGGGCACCTTGCGCTGCATAATTATGTGAGTTTCTATACAATATACTACACTGAGTACACTGTTCTATATGAATATGATGAGTATGTATACGCTAATGAATATTATGTGCTGTATAATGATGGCATATCTATATATTATTAGTGAACATGCTGCACTGTATAATAAGGATGAGTCTGTGTATTCAGACACTATAGATAGTCCGACAATGGCCACATAGGCAAACCGCTATGTATAGGCTGACTGCTATGGGCCCCCTCAACACTTGGGCCCTGGTACCTCTGCACCTGCTGCACAAATGGTAGTCTGCACCTGGCTGCAACACATTATGCAGTCCTTGCTGGCAGCCAAAAGGTTAATATCCTTTTTCTTGTTAGTTATGGCTATGAATCAGTTAGTTGCCACATATCTCTTTATATTTTCCTTCAACATAAAAAAAGACCTTTATTTAATATCTTCAGTTTATTATCATTGATTGTAAAGATGTTCTCTACAAAAAACAGAATTTATGCTTACCTGATAAATTACTTTCTCCAACGGTGTGTCCGGTCCACGGCGTCATCCATAACTTGTGGGAATATTCTCTTCCCCAACAGGAAATGGCAAAGAGCACAGCAAAAGCTGTCCATATAGCCCCTCCCAGGCTCCGCCCCCCCCCAGTCATTCGACCGACGGTTAGGAGAAAAAAGGAGAAACTATAGGGTGCTGTGGTGACTGTAGTGTATAGAGAAAGAAATTTTTCAAACTTGATTAAAAAACCAGGGCGGGCCGTGGACCGGACACACCGTTGGAGAAAGTAATTTATCAGGTAAGCATAAATTCGGTTTTCTCCAACATTGGTGTGTCCGGTCCACGGCGTTATCCATAACTTGTGGGAACCAATACCAAAGCTTTAGGACACGGATGAAGGGAGGGAGCAAATCAGGTTACCTAAACAGAAGGCACCACGGCTTGCAAAACCTTTCTCCCAAAAATAGCCTCCGAAGAAGCATAAGTATCAAATTTGTAGAATTTGGCAAAAGTGTGCAGAGAAGACCAAGTCGCTGCCTTACATATCTGATCAACAGAAGCCTCGTTCTTGAAGGCCCATGTGGAAGCCACAGCCCTAGTAGAGTGAGCTGTGATTCGTTCAGGAGGCTGCCGTCCGGCAGTCTCATAAGCCAATCGGATGATGCTTTTCAGCCAGAAAGAAAGAGAGGTAGCAGTAGCTTTTTGTCCTCTCCTCTTACCAGAATAAACGACAAACAAAGAAGAAGTTTGTCTGAAATCCTTTGTTGCTTCTAAATAGAACTTTAAAGCACGGACTACATCTAAATTGTGTAACAAATGTTCCTTCTTTGAAACTGGATTCAGACACAAAGAAGGAACAACTATTTCCTGGTTAATATTCTTGTTGGAAACAACTTTTGGAAGAAAACCAGGCTTGGTACGCAAAACAACCTTATCTGAATGAAACACCAGATAGGGTGGATCACACTGCAAAGCAGATAATTCAGAAACTCTTCTAGCAGAAGAAATAGCAACCAAAAACAGAACCTTCCAAGATAGTAACTTGATATCTATGGAATGTAAGGGATCAAACGGAACCCCTTGAAGAACTGAAAGAACTAAATTTAGACTCCAGGGAGGAGTCAAGGGTCTGTAAACAGGCTTGATTCTGACCAAAGCCTGTACAAAAGCTTGTACATCTGGCACAGCTGCCAGTCATTTGTATAACAAGACAGATAAAGCAGAAACCTGTCCCTTTAAAGAACTCGCTGACAATCCCTTATCCAAACCTTCTTGGAGAAAGGAGAGGATCTTAGGAATTTTAATCTTACTCCAGGAGAATCCCTTGGATTCACACCAACAGATATATCTTTTCCATATTTTATGGTAAATCTTTCTAGTCACAGGTTTTCTGGCTTGGACCAGAGTATCTATCACAGAATCTGAAAACCCACGCTTGGATAAAATCAAACGTTCAATTTCCAAGCAGTCAGCTGCAGAGAAACTAGATTTGGATGTTCGAATGGACCTTGTACTAGAAGATCCTGTCTCAAAGGTAGCTTCCATGGTGGAGCCGATGACATATTCACCAGGTCTGCATACCAAGTCCTGCGCGGCCACGCAGGAGCTATCAGAATCACTGATGCCTTCTCCTGTTTGATCGTGGCTACAAGCCTGAGAAGGAGAGGGAACGGTGGAAACGCATAAGCTAGGTTGAACGACCAAGGCGCCACTAATGCATCCACTAGAGTCGCCTTGGGATCCCTGGATCTGGACCCGTAGCAAGCGACCTTGAAGCTCTGACGGGACGCCATCAGGTCCATGTCTGGAATGCCCCATAATTGAGTCAACTGGGCAAACACCTCCGGGTGGAGCTCCCACTCCCCCGGATGGAACATCTGACGACTCAGATAATCCGCCTCCCAGTTGTCTACTCCTGGGATGTGGATTGCAGATAGGTGGCAGGAGTGATCCTCCGCCCATTCGATGATTTTGGATACATCTCTCATCGCCAAGGAACTCCTTGTTCCCCCCTGATGGTTGATGTAAGCTACAGTCGTCATGTTGTCTGACTGGAATCTTATGAATCCGGCCTTTGCTAGTTGAGGCCAAGCCCGGAGAGCATTGAATATCGCTCTCAGTTCCAGGATGTTTATCGGGAGAAGAGACTCTTCCCGAGACCATAGACCCTGAGCTTTCAGGGAATCCCAGACCGCGCCCCAGCCTAATAGACTGGCGTTGGTCATGACAATGACCCATTTTGGTCTGCGGAAACTCATTCCCTGAGACAGGTGTTCCTGGGACAACCACCAACGGAGTGAGTCTCTGGTCATCTGGTCTACTTGAATCTTTGGAGACAAGTCTGTATAGTCCCCATTCCACTGCTTGAGCATGCACAGTTGTAATGGTCTTAGATGAATTTGAGCAAAAGGAACTATGTCCATTGCTGCAACCATCAACCCTACTACTTCCATGCACTGAGCTATGGAAGGCTGCAGAATAGAGAGAAGAGCTTGACAAGCGTTTAGAAGCTTTGACTTTCTGACCTCTGTCAAGAAGATCTTCATTTCTAAAGAATCTATTATTGTTCCCAAAAAGGGAACTCTTGTCAACGGAGACAGGGAACTCTTTTCTACGTTCACCTTCCACCCGTGAGATCTGAGAAAGGCTAGAACAATGTCTGTATGAGCCTTTGCCTTGGAGAGAGACGACTCTTGAATTAGAATGTCGTCCAGATAAGGTGCCACTGCAATGCCCCTTGGTCTTAGAACCGCTAGAAGGGACCCGAGCACCTTTGTGAAAATTCTGGGAGCAGTGGCTAGTCCGAATGGGAGAGCCACGAACTGATAATGTTTGTCCAGAAAGGCGAACCTTAGGAACTGATGATGATCTTTGTGGATAGGAATATGTAGATACGCATCCTTTAAATCCATGGTAGTCATATATTGACCCTCCTGGATTGTGGGTAAAATTGTTCGAATGGTTTCCATTTTGAACGATGGAACTCTGAGAAATTTGTTTAGAATTTTTAAATCCAGAATTGGTCTGAAAGTTCCCTCTTTTTTGGGAACTACAAACAGATTTGAGTAAAACCCCTGACCTTGTTCCACAGTTGGAACTGGGTGTATCACTCCCATCTTTAACAGGTCTTCTACACAATGTAAGAATGCATGTCTCTTTATTTGGTTTGAAGATAAGTGAGACATGTGGAACCTTCCCCTTGGGGGTAGTTCCTTGAATTCTAGAAGATAACCCTGAGAGACTATTTCTAGTGCCCAGGGATCCTGAACATCTCTTGCCCAAGCCTGATCAAAGAGAGAGAGTCTGCCCCCTACTAGATCCGGTCCCGTATCGGGGGCTACCCCTTCATGCTGTTTTGGTAGCAGCAGCAGGCTTCTTGGCCTGTTTACCCTTGTTCCAGCCTTGCATTGGTTTCCAAGCTGGTTTAGTCTGGGAAGCGTTACCCTCTACGTTACCGCATTTAAAAGCACATTGTATATTAAGGCATCACGCTAAAACACATTTTTGAAATTGGAGTGGATTTACACTATTTGTTTTTCATGAATAAGCCACTGCATTGGGATTATAACACTTGAAGAAACATCATAGTTGACTAACGATCCTACCCCACCAGAGGGAAAAGAAAGTGTCTAATTATTTAGTCAAACTCCAGATCATATCGCTCCAAGTGTATTGAAAGGCCCCTAAAGAAATTTAAGGTGGAAAGTGAAATCATCTTATGCAAACTTTGGCCATTTTTACTTTGAATTATATATGGCTATATTGGGGATATCCTGCTTGAAGGACTTGAAATCCTGTTAAACACACTAATTGTCAAAGAGGAACTGTTTGGCTGGTTTTAAAAAATACAAGGCCAGAAAAAATATATAATCCCCCTCTTTAAAGTATACGATTATATTTAACTGAAAACCTAACACACTGTGGGATTGCCATCAGCGAATCAAGAACAAGTATATGGGACACACCTGTTTGTTCACATTCCAATTGATTTGAATTACCTGTGTAAAATATGGCCTCTGAGAGCTATGTGTTTCAGTCATTTGAAGAGACATATGATGACTGTGAGGATTATGATGATGACAAATTAGAACAAGAACAACAAGAGAATCTGGATTCACTTTTCTTTAAGATGGACAGACTGTTAAAACAGGACACTAGATTAGAGATTGATGTCAAAACCTTTACTATATATAAAAAGTTTCTCCGCATTCCAAGAGGTTTACGAATAAAGAAATTTCCCTCTTTTGAGGTAACAGACCCAGAATTTATCAGAAAATGGAATTAGCTATTAACCCAATGCTCTTTAGCCCTTATGGATCTTCTTATTGAGTATAAGAAAAAACAGAGGTCTAATTTAATCCTAGAAATTAAGAAAGTACAGGATTTCATTCGCCCTTTGTCTGTTAAACCTGAGTTTAAAGGCTATGATGATAAGATCAAAAAAGTTATGGAGGAGTTTAGAGAGAATTTATGGTTTTTTAAGAAAACTAAAATATCCAGGGATAAAGATGATTATGACAAAGGGAATGTATATAGATGGATCCATACAGGGGGTAAGAAGAAACAGAGAGCTAACAGTAACTATAAGCCAGACAAAAAGAGAGTAAAATTTAATGAAACAGATACCGAATACGATTACGATTCATCTGATTTTGAAGGGGTTGTTGATGGAGCAAATCCAACTACTACTTTTGTCTTACAGTCTACTGTGGATAGGGAGAATGCAGATACTATTTCCTCCCAGGTCTCAAAAAACATGAAAGGCATCTTGCAGACAAAAGTAAAAGAAAAAAACGTAGGACTAGACGGGGAAGAAAGCATAGGAAGGGGCAGGGGTTACCAGGGGGTACAACAACAGGGGAGGATGCACCGTTACCCAAGGAGACAAAGACAGTCTCAGAACAGGAAATATGTCTAACCTCTAAAAATGTCATTAATCTATCATCTGTGAAACTTACTGATAATCAGATAAAAGTGCTATCATTGGGGCTGGGTTTTGCTCCTAGTTCACATTTCGATTTATTCCAAACCATTGTGGATATTAATAAATTTGTAAGAACTTTGACGTTAAAGAAATATTTTTTTGAAACATCAAGTAGTAACAATGTTTTGGATGAATCTGAATGTTTTGATCAGACTATCAAAGAAACAAATGATAGTGTAATATTGTCTTTTGCTGATTTATGTGCTGAAATAGATTTGAACCATTTAGAGAGGGAAGCAGGCGAGAATGTTCAAAATGTAAAGAGTAGTGACATTCCTCTGACAAAATTCAAAAGTAAATCAGAGTTCTATCCTTCACACATTAGGAGTAACAGTATAGAGATATTTCACAAAACAGTTGAAAAAGAGTTGATTGAACTTCATAAGAAAAACACAGACATGAGGGGTTTATTCAAACATGACAATATGAGTAAACAAGAAAGGATTGCTATGAAACAATTGAAGAGTAATTCGTCAATTGTAATACGCAATTCAGATAAGGGAGGGAATGTAGTCGTCCTTGATAGGACAGACTACATAAAAGAGGTGCATAGACAGTTGCAGGACGAGGAAGTGTATGAAAAACTTCCTATTAATCCCACATTCAAGTATAGGAGAATTCTTCATGACCTTTTGGACTGGGCAGTGATGATTGGTGCAATAACAAAAATGAATTTTGATTATCTATTGGTTGAACATCCTGTTGCACCAATCTTTCACTGCCTCCCAAAGGTTCATAAGAGCCTGACTTCACCTCCTGGACGCCCCATAGTGGCGGGTATCGGTTCATTAAACGAGCCATTAAGTGCTATGATAGATACCCTACTACAACCCATTGTACTGGGCCTCAAGAGCTATATTAGAGATACCACTGATTTTATCAGACAGATAGAACAAGTGAAATGGCAGGACAATTATTGTATTGTGACCATTGATGTTGTATCTCTCTATACCTCGATCCCCCATGAAAAGGGCATCATGGCCATACAGTCATGTCTTGAGACATATACAGATTATGACACTGGACTCAGGGAGTTTATTTTAAGGTCAATTGAATTCCTATTGGCTCATAATTTTTTTCTATTTGAGGGGGATTATTATCGCCAAAGACAGGGGACAGCCATGGGAGCAAAATTTGCACCCACTTATGCCAACCTATTTTTAGGTTGGTGGGAGCTGCCCCGTGTCTTTGGCGATGGTAATCCCTTCAAAGAACACATTATACATTATGGTCGCTATATTGACGACCTGGTGTTCATCTTCAATGGGAATGATTCAATGGTTAATGACTTCTTTACGTATCTCTCTGACAACCAGCATAATCTTCGTTTTACCATGAATATGAGTAGAACAGAGATGCCTTTCCTTGATGTTCTTATTAAACCAAACACAAATGAATGTTGTGTAGAAGTAGAACTATATAGGAAAGAGAGTGCAGGTAATACTCTGCTAATGGCTAAATCTAGTCACCCAAGACATGTAATTAAGGCAATTCCCAAGGGCCAATATATGAGGACGAAGAGAAATTGCAGCACGGAAAGTGCATACGAGGTGCATTCTGAGAGAACCACTGAGCGGTTCTTGGAAAGGGGATATAAAATCGATGACTTGAAGGAAGCAAAGACCAAAGTGGATGATATGATAAGGCAAGATTTGATTACATATAAGACTCAGAAAAAGGTTAATTACCAGCAGAAACCAGTATTCATTACGGCCTATAGCAAAGAATATGATAATATTTGTCAAATAATTAAGAAATCCCTCCCCATACTCAGGGTAGATGACACCATGAATAAGATAGTGGAAGGGGGATGTAAATTTGTAACAAGGAAATCTAGGACTCAGGCGAATATTCTTTCTCTGTCTATGCTCCCCACTGTTGCCAGTGAAAACTGGTTAACTCTGAAGAAAGGTTTCTTCCACTGTGACAGTAGAAGGTGCATTTCATGCACCCATGCCACGCTGGGGGATACGTTCAAATCTACCGATAATGAGAAATCCTTTCATATAAAGGAATACATTAATTGTAATACATCTTACGTGATTTATCTACTCACGTGCAAACAATGCAACATTAAATATGTTGGCCAGACGACCAGACCCCTCAAAACAAGGTTCCTGGGGCATCTGAGATCCATCAGTGATGAGGACTCGGATACTCCAGTTGCCTTACATTTCAAGTCTGAACATAATGGCAATAGTAAATTACTATGCTTTCAGGGTATTGAGCACGTGAAAAGACCACCTAGAGGAGGCAATAGATTAAAACTCCTGAGTCAAAGGGAGGTCTATTGGATTTTCCAACTGAATACGAGGGTCCCTAAAGGGTTAAACTCAGATTGGGACATCAAACTCTATGTGGACTGAATCTATGTAACACTTGGAGAAGAGGGTATCATTTAATAATAATTACTTTTGGTGAAATATAATTGTGGAGTATTCATTATTGAAACCTAAGTTTCACCTTGATTACCATAAATTTCAAATGAAAAACTATGACCCTTTATTATTGTTAAATATAATAATTTTATCTTATAATGGGCCTCATCTATTTAGATATTAGGTAACTTTTTGGAGGTTTATTACATATGTTATACACATGTTGATCATTTATGGCCTTTTAGGTGATTCAAAGAGGAAAATGATTTCTAAAAAAAAATAAAAAAAAAAAAAAAAATTAATTGAAGTAAGCCAATTGATCCATAGAATGTAATACATATGAGTGTCTCTCTGTATATTCTGTTTTCACACAGGCTTACTTTTTATTTATTGCTTACAATGAACTCAAATGAATGTATATGAATTACCCTCCATCTTCTTACTTTAATCTGACTTACCTTTAAATACCTGTGTTAGGGGAGTGGTTACTGCCTTTATCAAGGGAGAGTTTTCAGGTTTAGTCAGAGGTCACTGAAGAAGTGAGAACTACGAAACGCGTTTGACCTGTACTTTGTGTTGGCGTGTATGCCTTTTTATGTGCTATCAAACTAATAAAATAAGTTTTTTATTGCTTATTGGTGCCGGTTCGTTTTTTGGCATTTCACCCTGACCGATCCATTTGAGTGCAAGGATTCTGGCTACTCTTTACCTTGTTGACTTCTCAGGGAATCCGGTGAAATTTCCCTGTACTATCTGTTTGCACCTGTTGAACCGGAACCTTCCTTCCCGGCCTTAGCTCCCGTGGGGAGCGCTGAAGAAGAGACACAGAGCAGAGTGGTGCTGCTGAGATAGCAGTGAAGACAGCGCGGCACGCTGGGTGAGTGCACACACATCTCTGACAGAAGCGTTTACCAAAGGAATTTATCTTATGAAGTGTTACCCTCTTGTCTAGAGGCTGCAGAGTTGGAAGCCGGTCCGTTCCTGAAATTGCGAAAGGAACGAAAATTGGACTTATTCTTAGCCTTGAAAGGTCTATCTTGTGGGAGGGCATGGCCCTTTCCCCCAGTGATGTCTGAAATAATCTCTTTCAATTCTGGCCCAAAAAGGGTCTTGCCTTTGAAAGGGATATTAAGCAATTTTGTCTTGGAAGATACATCCGCCGACCAAGACTTTAACCAGAGCACTCTGTGCGCCACAATTGCAAAACCTGAATTTTTCGCCGCTAATCTCACTAACTGCAATGCGGTATCTAAGATAAAGGAATTAGCTAATTTAAGTGCTTGAATTCTGTCCATGACTTTCTCATACGGAGTCTCCCTACTGAGCGACTTTTCCAGTTCCTCGAACCAGAACCACGCCGCTGTAGTGACAGGAATAATGCACGAAATAGGTTGAAGGAGGTAACCTTGCTGTACAAAAATCTTTTTAAGCTAACCCTCCAATTTTTTATCCATAGGATCTTTGAAAGCACAATTATCCTCAATGGGAATGGTTGTGCGTTTGGCTAGAGCAGAAACCGCCCCCTCGACCTTAGGGACTGTTTGCCATATGTCCTTCCTGGGGTTGACCATAGGGAACAATTTCTTAAATATAGGAGGAGGGACAAAAGGTATGCCTGGCTTCTCCCACTCCTTATTCATTATGTCCGCCACCCGTTTAGGTATCGGGAAGGCATCAGGGTGCACCGGGACCTCTAGGAACTTGTCCATCTTGCACAATTTTTCTGGGATGACCAGATTGTCACAATCATCCAGAGTAGATAGCACCTCCTTAAGTAATGCGCGGAGATGATCTAATTTAAATGTCACAACATCAGGTTCTGCCTGCTGAGAAATTCTTCCTGTATCAGAAATTTCTCCATCTGACAAACCCTCCCTCACTGCCACTTCAGACTGGTGTGAGGGTATGACAGAAAAATTATCATCAGCGCCCTCCTGCTCTACAGTGTTTAAAACAGAGCAATTGCGCTTTCTCTGAAATGCTGGCATTTTGGATAAAATATTAGCTATGGAGTTATCCATTACTGCCATCAATTGTTGCATAGTAACAAGCATTGGCGCGTTAGAAGTACTAGGGGTCGCCTGCGCGGGCATAACTGGTATAGACACAGAAGGAGAGGATGTAGAACTATCTCTACTTCCTTCATCTGAGAAATCATCCTGGGCAACCTTACTATTTGTGACAGTACTGTCCTTACTGTGTTTGGACGCTATGGCACAATTATCACATATATTTGAAGGGGGAACCACATTGGCTTCCATACATACAGAACATGATCTATCTGAAGGTACAGACATGTTAAACAGGCTTAAACTGGTTAATAAAGCACAAAAACCGTTTTAAAACAAAACCGTTACTGTCTCTTTAAATGTTAAACAGGGCACACTTTATTACTGAATATGTGAAAAACTATGAAGGAATTATCCAATCTTTACCAAATTTTCACCACAGTGTCTTAATGCATTCAAAGTATTGCACCCCAATTTTCAAGCTGTTAACCCTTAAAATGTGGAAACCGGAGCCGTTTGCAATTTTAACCCCACTACAGTCCCAGCCACAGCCTTTGTTGCGACTTCACCTATCCCAGGGGGGTATACGATACCAATTCCAGCCTTCTAGGAACGTTTTCAGTGGATACCAGACCCTCACACATGCAGCTGCATGCACTGTACTCAAAAGTAACTGCGCAATAATGGCGCGAAAATGAGGCTCTGCCTACTATAGTGAAAGGCCCTTCCTGACTGGGAAGGTGTCTAAACTAGTGCCTGGCGATAAAAACGTTCCCCAAACAATAAAAGTGTGAAAAATACTTCAAAATTTTAAAAAACAACTTAAATAAACAATCGATTTAGCCCTTAAGAGTGTCCACCAGTTAATAGCCCATAATAAGCCCTTTATTCTTTCTAAGTCTAAGAAAATGGCTTACCGATCCCCATGAGGGGAAATGACAGCTTTCCAGCATTACACAGTCTTGTTAGAAAAATGGCTAGTCATACCTGGAGCAGAAAAGTCTGCAAACTGTTCCCCCCAACTGAAGTTCTCTCAGCTCAACAGTCCTGCGTGGGAACAGCAATTGATTTTAGTTACTGCTGCTAAAATCATACTCCTCTGTTAAACAGAACTCTTCATCTCTTTCTGTTTCAGAGTAAATAGTACCTACCAGCACTATTTTAAAATAACAAACTTTTGATAGAAGAATAAAAAACTACAACTAAACACCACATACTCTTCACCATCTCCGTGGAGATGCTACTTGTTCAGAGCGGCAAAGAGAATGACTGGGGGGGCGGAGCCTGGGAGGGGCTATATGGACAGCTTTTGCTGTGCTCTTTGCCATTTCCTGTTGGGGAAGAGAATATTCCCACAAGTTATGGATGACGCCGTGGACCGGACACACCAATGTTGGAGAAAGTAACAGTTGCCATAATTCAGAACATTAACTAACAAGTTCACTGCAAAGGTGACCTGAAAAATACATATAAAGAGATGTTTTAACATTGTTGTGAACCTTCTTTCTGGCTACATTAACATTAAATACAGTAATACAAGCAGTTTCTAGTTGTACCTAGATATGCACATTTGTCAGTAACATAAATAGGTTTGGTGTTCCCTAGACACACAGAAATCTACAGCAATCCTTGATTTCCCAAATCCAATTTTATATCATGTTTGCTTTGTTTAAACTTCTTAAAGTTTAGTAGATAGTTATAACCTCCTTTTTGTTACTTACACATGACAGTTTTTAAAGGAGGATTAAATACTAAACAAATTCTTATATATAGTATTCTATACAAAGCAACGATTAGCCAGAATATAGCATGCAAATGTATTTTTTTTTAATTATATTAGTTGTTTAAATATTGATGATGTAAGTTTCCATAAAGTAATTGGGACTGCTCCATTGTAACCTAGGATTCCCTATGTTATCTTATCTCCTCTGCTTAGACCAGTTATGGACAGTTATAAATAAGCTGCTATTGTATTGCCCCTTTAGCTTCTTTTCAGCCAATAGCAGTGAGAGCTGGCCCAGAGTCCTTTGAGGGGCAGGTTCGCATTAGACCGCTGCTTCTTACACTCTCCACCACCTCTGAGGTGGTGGAGGGAAATCACTGAGCGCTCACTTGCTTTCTGTAATTGACAGTCCCTTTACTCACGCGATTGGTCATGCAAATGAAGGGGCGGGAATTACACACTCTGATGAGTGTGTAATGATACATACGGACCAATGCCCGCATGTAGCGAAGGCGGGCGGACAGCTTTGCAAGTTGAGAAGCTGTCCCCCCACCTCTTAATACATGGGGCCCTTAGGGGTAGATTTACTAAAGGTCGAGCGGACATGATTCGCTGTAGTGAATCATGTCTGCTTGACCTCGCTAAATACCGACCTCATACGCTGTCGGCATTAAACATTGCACAAGCATTTCTGGTGAAATGCTTGTGCACTGCTGCCCCCTGCTCACACGCAGCCTATCGCCCGCTAGCAGGGGGCGTCAATCATCCCGGAGGCGGAGAAGTTAAGGAACAGCGAGCCAGAAACGATGGGTGTAGAATGCAGCATCCGCTGCTTAATAAATCTACCCCTTTGCCTTTTTTTTAACATGGAGCAGGGAATGATAGCTTTCTCCCAGTAATAAAGTAAAGCAGGGACTTATCCCCATTTCAGAAGATAACATACACAGTGCAGATACTTCTACAAAATACTGTAGGAATTTAATATTCATTTTACCAGTAACACACACAATGCAGATATTGTAAATACTGACAGTAATTTTGAAAACTGTAGAGGGATTTAACTCATGTTTCCAGTATCACTCAGAGTAAAGGGGTTTTAACCACCTTCTGCCAGTAACACTCCTAGCACTGTATAAGTATGCAACCCTACTATTGCCAGTAACATTCCTAGCACTATATAAGTATGCAACCCTACTATTGCCAGTAACACTCCTAGCACTGTATAAGTAAGCAACCCTACTATTGCCAGTAAGACTCCTAGCACTGTATAAGTGTGCAACCCTACTATTGCCAGTAACACTCCTAGCACTGTATAAGTATGCAACCCTACTATTGCCAGTAAGACTCCTAGTACTGTATAAGTATGCAACCCTACTATTGCCAGTAACACTCCTAGCACTGTATAAGTATGCAACCCTACTATTGCCAGTAATACTCCTAGCACTGTATAAGTAAGCAACCCTACTATTGCCAGTAACACTCCTAGCACTGTATAAGTATGCAACCCTACTATTGCCAGTAACACTCCTAGCACTGTATAAGTATGCAACCCTACTATTGCCAGTAACACTCCTAGCACTGTATAAGTATGCAACCCTACTATTGCCAGTAATACTCCTAGCACTGTATAAGTATGCAACCCTACTATTGCCAGTAACACTCCTAGCACTGTATAAGTATGCAACCCTACTATTGCCAGTAACACTCCTAGCACTGTATAAGTATGCAACCCTACTATTGCCAGTAACACTCCTAGCACTGTATAAGTATGCAACCCTACTATTGCCAGTAATACTCCTAGCACTGTATAAGTATGCAACCCTACTATTGCCAGTAACACTCCTAGCACTGTATAAGTATGCAACCCTACTATTGCCAGTAACACTCCTAGCACTGTATAAGTATGCAACCCTACTATTGCCAGTAACACTCCTAGAAACTGTATAAGTATACAACCCTACTATTGCCAGTAATACTCCTAGCACTGTATAAGTATGCAACCCTACTATTGCCAGTAACACTCCTAGCACTGTATAAGTATGCAACCCTACTATTGCCAGTAACACTCCTAGCACTGTATAAGTATAGCAACCCTACTATTGCCAGTAATACTCCTAGCACTGTATAAGTATGCAACCCTACTATTGCCAGTAAGACTCCTAGCACTGTATAAGTATGCAACCCTACTATTGCCAGTAAGACTCCTAGCACTGTATAAGTATGCAACCCTACTATTGCCAGTAATACTCCTAGCACTGTATAAGTATGCAACCCTACTATTGCCAGTAATACTCCTAGCACTGTATAAGTATGCAACCCTACTATTGCCAGTAATACTCCTAGCACTGTATAAGTATGCAACCCTACTATTGCCAGTAAGACTCCTAGCACTGTATAAGTATGCAACCCTACTATTGCCAGTAAGACTCCTAGCACTGTATAAGTATGCAACCCTACTATTGCCAGTAACACTCCTAGCACTGTATAAGTATGAAACCCTACTATTGCCAGTAAGACTCCTAGCACTGTATAAGTATGCAACCCAACTATTGCCAGTAAGACTCCTAGGACTGTATAAGTATGCAACCCTACTATTGCCAGTAACACTCCTAGCACTGTATAAGTATGCAACCCTACTATTGCCAGTAACACTCCTAGCACTGTATAAGTATGCAACCCTACTATTGCCAGTAACACTCCTAGCACTGTATAAGTATGCAACCCTACTATTGCCAGTAAGACTCCTAGCACTGTATAAGTATGCAACCCTACTATTGCCAGTAAGACTCCTAGCACTGTATAAGTATGCAACCCTACTATTGCCTGTAACACTCCTAGCACTGTATAAGTATGCAACCCTACTATTGCCAGTAATACTCCTAGCACTGTATAAGTATGCAACCCTACTATTGCCAGTAAGACTCCTAGGACTGTATAAGTATGCAACCCTACTATTGCCAGTAACACTCCTAGCACTGTATAAGTATGCAACCCTTCTATTGCCAGTAACACTCCTAGCACTGTATAAGTATGCAACCCTACTATTGCCAGTAACACTCCTAGCACTGTATAAGTATGCAACCCTACTATTGCCAGTAATACTCCTAGCACTGTATAAGTATGCAACCCTACTATTGCCAGTAATACTCCTAGCACTGTATAAGTATGCAACCCTACTATTGCCAGTAACACTCCTAGCACTGTATAAGTATGCAACCCTTCTATTGCCAGTAACACTCCTAGCACTGTATAAGTATGCAACCCTACTATTGCCAGTAAGACTCCTAGCACTGTATAAGTATGCAACCCTACTATTGCCAGTAACACTCCTAGCACTGTATAAGTATGCAACCCAACTATTGCCAGTAACACTCCTAGCACTGTATAAGTATGCAACCCTACTATTGCCAGTAACACTCCTAGCACTGTATAAGTATGCAACCCTACTATTGCCAGTAATACTCCTAGCACTGTATAAGTATGCAACCCTACTATTGCCAGTAAGACACATACTGCAGTAATGTAAACCTTTTTCCATCAGAAACCTATACATAGCAGGGATTTGAACCCCTTTCTGTCAGTAACACCTCAGACTCTCCAATGATCGTTACTGACTGGGATGAAGAGTGCATCTACTTTACCCTGATAGGTGCTCAGAGCAGGCAGACAGGGTTATGGAGCAGCGGTCTTTAGACCGCTGCTTCATAACTGCTGTTTCTGGCGAGTCTGAAACACGGGCCCACAAGCTCCGTTTGGCGCTTGATAAATGGGCCCCAGACAATCTAAAGTTATGCTGGAGTAATGCATTTAACTTTGTAGTTAAATAGCTTTTATTTCATATTTTGTTCATGATGCAATTTCATACGGATGTTAGAAATGTTTTGACTACAGTGCCACTTTAATTAGAACATTTTGCATCTACTAAGACTGACAGCGACTTCCTGCTAATTGCTTATTGGCTGATATATATTTTCTACTGATCCTTGTTGGCTGATAAATACTTCCTACTAATTTTCATTGGCTGATGGATGCAAATACTCATTAGTAGGAACTAAACAAATGATGTAGCCCCATTAGTTTTAATTTAAATTTAAACACCTTTTACTTCACTTTTTTAAGTCAAATTGGATGCTAGAAACATTTTGAGTATCATGTCCCTTTAATAGTTTCCTAGTCTTGCTAGATTAAAGGACATACATCAGCTCAAGAAATTATTTTGTTAATAAAAAATCTCCAAATGCAGTGCATAGCCAATTTTTTATGCCTTTTCAAATTAAATCAATTCATTTTTATTGACAATTTGCGTTCAAATCAAATTATATCATAAGCCTACACATTGCCTCACGTCATTCCTGTATGCAGGAAGCTCTGAATAACTCAAAAGTAAACATATTTTTTTGCAAAACACTTTAATATGTGTTGGGGGAAACCTTTATCATGCATTTAATCCAAAACCTGGCTTTGAACCATGAAGCATACAATTCCGTAATTAATTTTTTTATACCTTCTTTTGCTAATCACTGATAAAAAGCTTAATTCTATTAACAACTCGAGTTGACAAATTGCTCAGCTCAACAGAACCGTTTAGAAATTAATTGCGCATTTCATGGCATTAGATCGGATAAACAGCTAAAACGGCTGTGCCGGACAGTTTTGGGCAGGGGCTATATATGGATTAGGAAAAAAAAATTCAGAGGAGGCAGGAAACAATGGGATTTGAAATGATTAAGTCTGCGGTAAGGCAGTTTTGCTGGTTTACTCAGGTTTCCTCTGTTTAGTACAAACAAAACCATGTTTTTTTTTTGTTGTAGAATTGTTGCATCATGTTTCAATATATTTATATGAAAATATTCAAATTGAGTAGGCACAAATAATAGCTGCCAGATAAACCAGTCTGCATCCACTGCCTATACAAAGTTATTTAGGAAGAGATACAGAAACTTTATTCTCAAACTCATGATTCCTCATAGTGGCATTAACATACTTTTTAACATTTCCCAGAAGTTTTCTGGGGTGTAGAGGTTACAGCGCTTGTGGGAAGTAGACCATTGGCATTTGTTGGGCAGTTCATATATGAGCTAAAACTGAGGGATAGTTCTGAGGGAGGCAGATTTCCCAGTGCAGCTAAAAATCTAAATACCCTTCTGTACCGCCCACATTTTTAAATCCCTAGGCCAAGTAGATAATTGACTTGTTATATCAGTCATGTGATATCTAGGGGGTCATGTGATATCTAGGGGGTCATGTGATATCTAGGGGGTCATATTACCTATCCTTTTCTAATGGATAGAGAGGGTGGTATAGTCACTTTGACCAATGTCTTTTTTTTACTCTAAGCTTATCTTATAGTAGATTTAATAATCACCATTTTCTTCCATGTTCTATTTCACAATAGGGATCTTATGGTTTATTGATTATTTTTGTACAGAAACTTCCTTTTTTATTATTCTTTATTATAATTAATTTTTTTTAAATATCATTCACATTGAGACCACACTGGAATAGGAGATTTTCCTCTTTTAAGATATCGGTCTCATGGCTATATGTTTTTTGGGGTGTTTTTTTAAATAGAGGCAGAGCTCTCCCACATATTTAATCTGAACCTGTTGCCTAGCTTGTTAGAAAACTGCCATTTCAACACTGATCACACGATAACTATTGGGTCAAAAAAAAAAAAAAAAGACTTTCTAATAAAGGAACATGTGCCCCTATAAGCTGCACAGTGACTAACTTAAAGATTTTATTACAGTCTGTGGCCAGAATTAGACTCTAGACATGACCTCCCCCCCCCCCCCCCCATAGAGGCTCATGCCTACGTTTTCTCATTTTGCTGCTTGCACTTTATAACTTACTTTGTAATTTATAACTTACTTTGTAACAGTCTCATTCATTCAAAAGCTTTTAGAGTTGTGGAATACATGAAATAATGAACCAAGACATTCTGATACAATGATAGGTTTTATAATGTCAAATCAACAAAAGCATAAAACCATAGATAAGACTTTACAGCTCTAGAAGGTTAAACCTGATTTCCGCCTTATGAGCAAAGAGAGTTTTACATTTAATATTTTTCCTTTAACACTTTGAAGGTATAGTGCTGTTTTTCCCTTTAAAATGATGTATATTAAAATGGATACTCTATTTTTAAAAGGGCAATTACATTTAACATTAATGATTCATAGAGAGCAGTGGTCTCAAAGTACCGGCCCAGGGGCCATATGCGGCCCTCAAGATATTTTAATCTGGCTCTCCCTTGTTTAGTAAATTAATGAATTTGGCCCCATCAATTAAGGGTTCTAGAGGTGTAAGAAGATGGTGTTTTATACAGGCACTCACAAGATAAAGACAAGCATGCATTGTCCAGTGTAGACTCCAATTATACACTGCTTGGATAAAGTTCCAGAATACTCGCTCTGTTCAAATGGCCCCCCTGGGAGAACAACACTTGGCGAGTGGCCCTGGATATAATGAGCTTGATACCCCTGATATAGATCATGCAATTTCAAGACACTTTCCAATTTACGCCTATTATCTAATTTGCTTTATTCTCTTTGGTATCCTTTGTTAAAAAGATATGTCTAAGTAAGCTCAGGAGAATTAAGCCATCACTGGGAGCTAGCTGATGATTGGTGACTGTCCAGATGTGTTTAGCTAGCTCCCAATAGTGCATCACTGCACCTTTAACAAAGGAAACTAACGGCTAGATTTAGAGTTTGGCGGCCAAAGTGGTGCATTAGCTACGCATACTTTTTTTCTCCCGCACCTTTTAAATACCGCTGGTATTTAGAGTTCACAGAATGGCTGTGTTTTCAGTGCGTTAGGCTCCAAAAAGGGAGCGTAGAGCATAATTTAACGCCACTGCAACTCTCGATACCAGCGGTGCTTACGGACGCGGCCAGCTTCAAAAACGTGCTCGTGCACGATTCCCCCATAGAAAACAATGGGGCTGTTTGAGCTGAAAAAAAACCTAACACCTGCAAAAAAGCCGCGTTCAGCTCCTAACGCAGCCCCATTGTTTCCTATGGGGAAACACTTCCTACGTCTGCACCTAACACTCTAACATGTACCCCGAGTCTAAACACCCCTAACCTTACACTTATTAACCCCTAATCTGCCGCCCCCGCTATCGCTGACCCCTGCATATTATTTTTAACCCCTAATCTGCCGCTCCGTACACCCCCGCCACCTACATTATCCCTATGTACCCCTAATCTGCTGCCCTAACATCGCCGACCCCTATATTATATTTATTAACCCCTAATCTGCCGCCCCCAATGTCGCCTCCACCTAACTACACTTATTAACCCCTAATCTGCCGACCGGACCTGAGCACTACTATAATAAATGTATTAACCCCTAATCCGCCTCACTCCCGCCTCAATAACATATAATAAATAGTATTAACCCCTAATATGCCCTCCCTAACATTGCCGACACCTAACTTCAAGTATTAACCCCTAATCTGCCGACAGGAGCTAACCGCTACTATAATAAATTTACTAACCCCTAAAGCTAAGTCTAACTTTAACCCTAACACCCCCCTAAATTAAATATAATTTAAATCTAACGAAATAAATTAACTCTTATTAAATAAATTATTCCTATTTAAAGCTAAATACTTACCTGTAAAATAAACCCTAATATAGCTACAATATAAATTATAATTATATTGTAGCTATTTTAGGATTAATATTTATTTTACAGGCAACTTTGTAATTATATTAACCAGGTACAATAGCTATTAAATAGTTAATAACTATTTAATAGTTACCTAGTTAAAATAATTACAAAATTACCTGTAAAATAAATCCTAACCTAAGTTACAATTAAACCTAACACTACACTATCAATAAATTAATTAAATAAAATACCTACAATTATCTACAATTAAACCTAACACTACACTATCAATAAATAAATTAAATACAATTCCTACAAATAAATACAATGAAATAAACTAACTAAAGTACAAAAAATAAAAAAGAACTAAGTTACAAAAAATAAAAAAATATTTACAAACATTAGAAAAAAATTACAACAATTTTAAACTAATTACACCTACTCTAAGCCCCCTAATAAAATAACAAAGACCCCCAAAATAAAAAAATGCCCTACCCTATTCTAAATTAAAAAAGTTCAAAGCTCTTTTACCTTACCAGGAGCCATCTTCTTCCCAGCCGACACGGGTCCATCCTCTTCTAACGATGCCTACTAGCCGAATGACGGTTCCTTTAAATGACGTCATCCAAGATGGCGTCCGTCGAATTCCGATTGGCTGATAGGATTCTATAAGCCAATCGGAATTAAGGTAGGAAAAATCTGATTGGCTGATGGAATCAGCCAATCAGATTCAAGTTCAATCCGATTGGCTGATCCGATCAGCCAATCAGATTGAGCACGCATTCTATTGGCTGTTCCGATCAGCCAATAGAATGCAAGCTCAATCTGATTGGCTGATTCCATCAGCCAATCAGAATTTTCCTACCTTAATTCCGATTGGCTGATAGAATCCTATCAGCCAATCGGAATTCGACGGACGCCATCTTGGATGACGTCATTTAAAGGAACCGTCATTCGGCTAGTAGGCGTCGTTAGAAGAGGATGGATCCGCGTCGGCTGGGAAGAAGATGGCTCCGCTCCACTCTGGAAGAAAGAAGATTGAAGATGCTGCTTGATAGAAGACTTCGTCCCGATGATGGACTTCCGACTTCAGCCCGATGATGGATTTCTTCAGCCGCCCCTTGGATCCAGACTTCAGCCTGAGGATGGACGTCACTCTTCAGCCCCCCGCTTGGGCTTGGATCAACACTTCCGAGGCTTGGATCAAGACTTCCGAGGACGGATCGGTGAACCTGGCATGGTGAAGATAAGGTAGGAAGATCTTCAGGGGCTTAGTGTTAGGTTTATTTAAGGGGGGTTTGGGTTAGATTAGGGGTATGTGGGTGGTGGGTTGTAATGTTGGGGGGGGGGTATTGTATGTGTTTTTTTTACAGGCAAAAGAGCTGAATTCTTTGGGGCATGCCCCGCAAAGGGCCCTGTTCAGGGCTGGTAAGGTAAAAGAGATTTGAACTTTTTTAATTTAGAATAGGGTATGGCATTTTTTAATTTTGGGGGGCTTTGTTATTTTATTAGGGGGCTTAGAGTAGGTGTAATTAGTTTAAAATTGTTGTAATATTTTTCTAATGTTTGTAAATATTTTTTTATTTTTTGTAACTTAGTTCTTTTTTATTTTTTGTACTTTAGTTAGTTTATTTCATTGTATTTATTTGTAGATATTGTATTTAATTAATTTATTGATAGTGTAGTGTTAGGTTTAATTGTAGATAATTGTAGGTATTTTATTTAATTAATTTATTGATAGTGTAGTGTTAGGTTTAATTGTAACTTAGGTTAGGATTTATTTTACAGGTAATTTTGTAATTATTTTAACTATTGTAGCTATTAAATAGTTCTTAACTATTTAATAGCTATTGTACCTGGTTAAAATAAATACAAAGTTGCCTGTAAAATAAATATAAATCCTAAAATAGCTATAATATAATTATAATTTATATTGTAGCTATATTAGGGTTTATTTTACAGGTAAGTATTTAGCTTTAAATAGGAATAATTTATTTTATAAGAGTTAATTTATTTTGTTAGATTTAAATTATATTTAATTTAGGGGGGTGTTAGTGTTAGGGTTAGACTTAGCTTTAGGGGTTAATCCATTTATTACAGTAGCGGCGAGATTCGGTCGGCAGATTAGGGATTAATAATTGAAGTTAGGTGTCGGCGATGTTAGGGAGGGCAGATTAGGGGTTAATACTATTTATTATAGGGTTATTGAGGCGGGAGTGAGGTGGATTAGGGGTTAATAACTTTATTATAGTAGCGGTGCGGTCCGCTCGGCAGATTAGGGGTTAATAAGTGTAGGCAGGTGGAGGCAACATTGAGGGGGGCAGATTAGGGGTTAATAAATATAATATAGGGGTCGGCGGTGTTAGGCGCAGCAGATTAGGGGTAAATAGCTATAATGTAGGTGGCAGCGGTGTACGGAGCGGCAGATTAGGGGTTAATAATAATATGCAGGGGTCAGCGATAGCGGGGGCGGCAGATTAGGGCTTAATAAATATAATATAGGGGTCGCGGTGTTAGGGGCAGCAGATTAGGGGTTCATAGGGATAATGTAGGTGGCAGCGGTGTGCGGTCGGCAGATTAGGGGTTAAAAAATTTTAATAGAGTGGCGGCGATGTGGGGGGACCTCGGTTTAGGGGTACATAGGTAGTTTATGGGTGTTAGTGTACTTTAGAGCACAGTAGTTAAGAGCTTTATAAACCGGCGTTAGCCCAGAAAGCTCTTAACTACTGACTTTTTTCTGCGGCTGGAGTTTTGTCGTTAGATTTCTAACGCTCACTTCAGCCATGACTCTAAATACCGGCGTTAGAAAGATCCCATTGAAAAGATAGGATACGCAATTGACGTAAGGGATCTGCGGTATGGAAAAGTTGCGGCTGGAAAGTGAGCGTTAGACCCTTTAATGACTGGCTCCAAATACCAGAGGGCAGTAAAAACCAGCGTTAGGAGCCTCTAACACTGGTTTTGACGGCTACCGCCCAACTCTAAATCTAGGCCTAAGATAATCATATTTGATAATAAAATTAAGTTGTGAAGTTTTTCAAAATTGTATCTTCTATCTGTGTTACAAAAGAGGAATTTTGGGTTTAATGTCCCATTAACTGCATAAAGTCAAGAAAAATGTTTTGTTTTATGCATTTATTTATTTATTTCCCATTAAAGGGACCCCTCATGTATCCTTTTCAGATAAATGCAATGAATAACAAAAATCTAGTTGTTTTTACATTTGTACAAATCAGAATGTGCGTCTAATCATCAGTTACTCACATCAGCTACTCACATCCGTATGGCCGTGTAGTATAAAAGCCCTCAATTAAACAGCCATAGCTTTTACAGCATCTTTGCTAATACGCAGGTATTGCATAATGTTTTTATTTAAAATACAAACATACACACTTCATTTATGAATTATACGCCCCTTTAGTTGAAATGGTTTTTATTGCAATAAGTATAACAAATACAGGTCACATTATTCATATAGTACAAAACGAAACCCCTCCACCATCCCCTGTTCAGAAGCTTTAGTCCATCACACAGTGATCTGCTATGGAGAGGTTATCTAAAGGTTCATTAGCACATGGATGTAATCGTATAGATCCATTGTGGCAAAAATCTTCAGTCCTGTGTTGTTGAGTAGCCAACTATATATCTAAGTTTTTAGGAATGCATCGAAGGGAAGAACAGTAGAAAACAGATCAGACAATTTCTCACTTCTCCTTTCTCCGCACTCGACAAATTTACTTTATATACTTTCCCCCCCTCCCCCTCCCTCCAACCCCTCAAAAACCAAACATAAACCAACATAAAATTACCAACAACTTGCCTGTCGTCTCTTTTCCCCTGCAGCAGATCCGGGGGAAGGGCTCAAACCAGTTTCTAAGCAAAAGTCGTATCGCGGTCGCCTGAGGGGCCCCTTGGGTCGCCCCGCAAACCCCGTCTATGGTCAACCTATCCTAATGTCAAAGCTACATGTTCGCACCCCCTATGTATCTAATGTCCTGCCAGGATCCAAAAGTTCCATATTTTTAAGAATTGATCATAGTTATTTTTAATGTGGGCTATCGTTTCCAACATTTTATATGTAGCTTGAATCTTGTCCATCACCTCCCCCCATGAGGGTGTTCCTGATTTCCAATATCTTGCTAAGGAGATCCTAGTGGCTGTGCATAGTGTACGTATGAACGTATTGATAGATGCATTAAAAGGTTTAATATGTTCGTTTAATAATGCTTGTGACGGTGTTAGCGAGATAGTTTCAGATAATACTTCGCTAAGTAACTCAGAGAGTTTGAACCATATTTGTTTGACCTGTGGGCATTCCCACCACATGTGGATATATGTCCCTGTTTCTGCGCAGCCTCTGTAGCAAAGTTTGTTACCACTCTGAGTATAATGGGATGTGACTATGGGGGTCAGATACCATCTGAAAGATGTTTTAATACAGTTTTCTCTGAAGTCGGCACTGATTAATCCTTTACTAGTTGTATATAGCATTGTTTCCCATTCTTCCTTAGAGTAAACTGTCTGTAGATCCCTTTCCCATTTCATCATTACAGGGGATTTAGATGTGAATTTAGCTTTTTGTATTGCTAAGTATATAGCCGAGATTTGTTTTTTGTGACGTTTGGGTGTGGTGCAGAAGTGTTCAAGCGTTGTTAACGGTATCCTTGAGCTATGTGTCCTGAGTTTGGTGATAGCTGAGGTCACTTGTAGGTATAAAAACCAATGTAGTTTCTCTGGGCTAATTTTCTCTTGTATTTGTTGATAAGTAGCTATTTTGTTATTATGTAGGAAGTCTGCTACCCTATATAATCCTTTGTTTTCCCATTTCCCCAAATGTGTGTGAAAGTCTGGATTTAAAATGGACTTTATTGGTCGCACAATCGAGTCTTGAGGGATTAGGTTTAGGGATCTGGAGAGCGAAACCCATGTTTGCATCATCTCCATTGTGAGCTTAGAGGCTGGCATTCCCCTAAAGGGGTGTTTAGAGAAGTCCCATAGTATCTCCTCTGGGGTTTTGTAGTCTGTCAAGAGCGTCTCCACCTGCACCCACACCAGGTCCTTTGGATTTTTGCTCAGTAAAGTAGTTTGCGCCAGTCTTGCTGCTTGGTAATAGTGTATTAAGTTTGGGGTTCCCACCCCTCCTAACTGTCTGTGTTGCTGTAGGATCTGAGATGGTATTCTAGCTTTTTTGTTGCCTCTCAGGAAGCCCACCAAGTCAGTTTGTAGTTTACTAAGATCAGTCAAGGGTACTTTAATTGGGAGGGCCCGAAAGAGGTATAGAAGCCTCGGAAGGACGTTCATTTTAATCGCCGTTAATCGGCCATACCATGAAAATCCGCCCTTTTTCCATGTATTTATATCTTTCCTTATTATTTTATATAAGGGGATGTAGTTCAGTCTATATAGGTCTTCTATATTATGTGAGATCTTAATCCCTAAATATTTGATCGACTCTGTCGTCCAATGAAATTCAAAGTTTGTGTCAATGAGTTTTTTAGTGTGATTAGGAAGGGCGATAGGGATAGCTTCACATTTTTCTAAATTAACCTTGTATCCCGAGACATCAGAGTAGTCCTGCAATACCCGATAGAGATTTGGGAGGGATAGAAGTGGTTTAGTCATTGTAAGAAGGACATCATCCGCAAACAATGAAATCTTAAATTCCTGTCCTTTAATTAAAACTCCGTGTATATCTGGGGTCGTCCGAATCATCGCTGCTAATGGCTCTATGCAAAGCGCGAATAAAAGAGGCGAAAGCGGGCAGCCCTGTCTGGTGCCATTCAAAATATCTATTGATTTAGACTGATATCCCGCCGCCCTAACAGTAGCTGTGGGGCATGAATAAATGCCTTTGATAGCCTGAACAAACGCCCCATGGAAACCAAATCTATCCAAAACCTCTAGCATGTAGTCCCAGTCTATTCTGTCAAACGCCTTCTCTGCATCCAAAGAGAGGACCAGAGAAGGCGTTTTCGATTTGCTGAGGTATTCAATTAAGGAGATTGTTCGTCTTGTGTTGTCTGGGGCTTCTCTATCTAAAATAAAACCCACCTGATCGGGGTGAATTAGTGATGTTAGGTGCACTTTGAGTCTGTTGGCTAAAATTTTGGTGAAAATTTTTATATCCTGATTAATTAGGGAAATGGGTCTATAGTTTTGGCATAGCTTTGGGTTCCTGCCTGGTTTGGGTATGACTACTATTTTGGCCTGTAATATTTCGCGTGGAACTTCATTACCTTGTAAAATATCATTGCACAATGAGACTACATGGGGGACCAAAATTGTTTTATAGAGTTGATAGTATTCACCTGGGAAACCGTCTGGGCCTGCTGCTTTACCCGGTTTAAGCTCTTTTATAGCGTTAAGGACCTCCCTAGTCGTTATCTCTGCATTGAGCTCCTCTCCGGCCTCTTTATCTAAGGGTATGAGTTTAGCGTCCTCTAAGAATTTAGCCCTGAGTCGGTTCGTCTGATCATTGTGTGTTACTTTTTCTCCGTCATAAAGATGGGCGTAATATTGTGCAAAAGTGTTGGCTATCTCTTGTGGGTTTGAGGTGCAGGAGCCATCAATAGTCTGTAAATAGGGTATGGCAAAATATTTAGTCCTCTCCCGAAGCTTATGAGCTAGATACTTATCCGGTTTGTTTGAATATAAAAAGTATTGTGATTTTAATCTATGTGCTGCTCTCGCAGAGGTCTTGTTCATAAGTGTGGCTAGTTCTAGTCGTTTGGCCTGTAATTGTGTAAAAATGGCGGGTGATAGATTCCGTTGATGTGACCTAGTAAGTTCATCTATTTGTTTTTGTAGAGTGTCTATTTGAAGTCTTGTTGTTTTATTCAAGATTGTTTTTTCCTTAATTAGTAGGCCTCTGATGAAGGGTTTATGTGCTGCCCAAATGTTTATAGGATTGGAAGTGGTCCCCACATTCATGCCCCAATATTCTGACAGTGCTTTAGAGATAGATTCACGCGTCTTAGGGTTCTGGAGAACGTATGGGTCAAAGTTCCAAGATCTCGTCGCACTAGTGTGGAATGTCTGTTTGATATCTATTTGGACTATGGAGTGGTCCGACCAAGCACATGCGTGGATCTTAGAGGATGCTAGGTCTGGAATCAGAGTTTGGCTAATATAGATATAATCTAGTTTTGAGTAGGATTTGTGCGCCGACGAATAGTATGTATAGTCTTGCGTTCTCCCATATAGAGTGTCCCAGGAGTCTAACATATTATGAGAGAAGAACATCTCTTTTATTTTTTTAATTGTAGAATTATGTCTCAGTTGTTTTTGGGACAGTGGATTTTTATCTTTGTTTTGGTGGGCATACATTGACACATTAAAGTCACCCCCTAAGATCATCCGGGACTGCGACCACTGGGTCAGTAGGTGAGAAACATTAGCAAAGAAGGATGCCTGTGTTTCATTTGGTGCGTATACATTACAAAATACTAACTGCTTATCATGTTGTCTCCCTTTGAGTATAAGATACCTACCCTCCGGGTCTCTAATTGTCTCTTCTAACACGAAACCCACCGATTGGTGTATCAGTATTGACACTCCTCTTTTTTTTTTGTCAGTTATTGAGTGAAAATGTTGTGTATAGCCTCTAGCCCAATATTTAGGTATGACCTCCCTGGTGAAGTGTGTCTCTTGTAGGAATATAATGTTAGCTTTTAGACTAGTATATTGGCTAAGTGCTGTTCTGCGCTTTAAGTCTGAATTTAGGCCTCTGACATTGTGTGATATCAGTCGAAGGTTACAAGTCATTACTCACGATTTTACTGGTGGGAGGCCCTCCCCCCAGACCCTCCGTCTCTTCATTCTCTATGATTGCCCATAGGCATTGCTGATATAGTTGTCTCTTGTGAGATGATGCGTGCAGGCAAGCAAGTTGAGTCGACATGGCAAAAACAGAAATAAAAACATAAGAATTTACAAACATTAAAAGTCTATTCAAGAACCGTGTTAGAACATAAAAACAGAATCTGCCTCTCCTGAATAGGAGAACTAACAATAAAAACAAAAAGAAGTGGAACAAAGGGAGAGTACCATCAACCTCACCCTCCGTCTTACACAGGTCGACCGCACTCTACCAATCCACCGTGCTAAAACTGTACATGTTACAACATATTAAGTTAAAGAAAAGAGCATAAAATTGGCATTAGAAAGAGCAATTACACATCTGAGATATTGTAAGAAAGAAAGGGGATAGCCTGTTGTGGAGACCATTTACCCTTAAAATTCACAATCAAAAGAACATTTTAACCTTCATTAGGACCTTTTGTCAGGGTCCATTTACCACTGGGGTTCCTCCTCCACCTCCTTCTTCCTCAATAGTAATAGTAAGCTGAGAGATACTAGAGTCCTCATCTCTCTCTTTACCTCAGCTAGTGGAGCAAAGTTCTATAAACAACAGAGAAATAACAGAGAGGCAAACTGAATCACATGGTGTTATAACTGTAAGCATTGATACCATAAAAAAAGTTTTTCTTTAGCATCTTACAGACCAACAGTTATTAGGTACTTAACATTGCATACTCCATTACCCATCTGTGTAACCATAATCCTGAGATGGATCATCTGAAACAGATCGTCTATAAAAAGAGATCATCAAGACTTGTTCTTTCTCTTAGGGACTCTGGTCCACTTTTGTCTTTGGGTGTGGGATGGGCCCACTTGTACCTGGGATGTATCTTCACTCTCCTTCAGTTGTGGTATTTCAGGCGGTTCTAGGTGTAGAGTCCGACACATATCAGGAATTTCTGTGACCTCCTTGAGGCTCAAGGATCTCCCATTGTGTAGTATATAAAGGCAAAAGGGAAAGCCCCAACGATAGCTGATCTGATGCTTTCGTAGAAGCGTTGTTAACGGCTTTAATTGGCTTCTCCTTTGGAGGGTTCATATTCAAAGGTCTTGATAAAATTGAATCACCATGCCTTGGAACTTAAAAGTGGGGTGTTTCCGTGCCGCTGCAAGTATTTCTTCCCTTTCTGGGAATCTAAGAAATTTGACGATTACATCTCTGGGAGGTGCATCTTCTTTTGGTTTAGGTCTTAGGGCTCTGTGTGCCCTTTCAGTTAGAAATTTCCCTTCACTCGCTTCTCCTGTAATAGCTTGAAATAGCTGGTGAAGATAGATAGGTAGTTCTTCCGTCGAGACTGCTTCTGGAATCCCTTTCAGTCGCAGGTTACACCTGCGACTCCTGTTTTCTAGATCTTCCAGCTTGTCTTGCATCTCATTTACTTCTTGTTGTTGTGTGGAGACCTTTTGTGTTAGATTAGATATTTCGTCATTCGTAGAAGCTTCATTTTCTTCCAGACTAGCAACCCTGGAGCCCAATTCAGTAATTTCTTGCTTTATATCTGCCAGGCTGGCTGTGACTGTATTTTGGAAAGCATCTATTTTGTCCCAGAGCTTATCAAAGTTTTTGTTGATATCCTGCTTAGATACTAAAGCCTTGAGGTCTGCTCTTGTAGCAGGAATAGCTTCTTCTTCATTGAACTGGGAGTCTGTTTCAGAGTCGATATCTTCCTCTATTGCTGTATTAACAGCTTCCAGCATTTTCTCACCCTTAGATGGCTTAAAGAAAAGAGAAGCGGCTGCTAGTTTAGATCCCTGAGGGGGCTTATGATGTTTTCTAGCTGACATGGTATATGGATGCAGCCCGTATGTTGTTAGAACACAAGGGGTAAATCCAAGGGTTGTAGCTGGCGTCCTAGTATTGATGATATCTGTAGTTTAAAGCATAGAGGATATTGCAAGTGGTTAGCTGATAGTGGAGAATGCTATTGCACATAGGTTGTTAACAATTTATTTCCCCATTTAGGCGGCCATGCTCCTCTGGTGTAACCTGTTGCTGCAGGGCTTAGATGGATGGTCACTTTGAGAGATTTTTTTTTATATAGAGTCTTTCTCCTATGGCTCCTCAGTCATAGAAAATAGAAAGCAGAGTAGAACCTGTGATATTGTATGTGCTGCCCTCTGTTAAAATGGTGTTAGAGAGTTAAGATTGCATCAGACACATAGCTAGCCACATGGTGTCTATAGTTAATGTTGAGAGTGTGTGCAGATTGCAGCCCATCCTCTATAGCTTATGATCATGTCTAATTCTTATCAAAGCGTAGTGTGATATCCTGCCTTCTGATATTAAATCATCTTTTTAACGCTGTGTTGGTGCTGTTACTTTCAGGCCCTTGTATATGAGCAAGTTATTTTAGGTATCTGGGTTCACAAGCCTTATAAGCTGGCTCATACAATACTCCGCTAAACCACATAAATAGCCCTTCTATGTCGGTGAGCGAGTCCCATGGTTATCCTCTTTTGCTAACCCACTTTAACAAGCTGTGCTTCTCACAGACCCTCTTACCGCCCTTACAGCTGCTGGCCTTCACGCGCGTCCGTTACCGGAACGCTCCCTCTGCTTTGTAGCTGGTGTGCAGGGTCAATCCGCTGTGTCTTTTTGTAAGGGAGTCCTCTTCTCTCTACTAGGGCCGAGGGGTCTGCCTAAGTGCTCCGAGTAGTTGAGGTGTGCAGCGCAATGCCGTCTGATAGTAACTACGCCACGTGGGTAAGATGGCGATCGGCATCCGCCTGCTTCATGTAGCTCCGTAGTAGTGTGGTATTTATAGCGCCTCAGATTGCTCCAAATTGCACTCCTGGGTACCCACTATCAACACTCAGATGCTCAGTAACTAAGTTTAGGCATATATGCCTCTAAATGCCTTCACATTGTACAGCCTAGCACGGAGCTCCTTTACTAAGCTGCCATCTCCCTATAGCTCCAGGCTCCGCCTATTATACGCCCCTTTAAAGGGACATAATACTCATATGCCAAAGCACTTGAAAGTGATGCAGCATAACTGTAAAAAGCTGACAAGAAAATTTCACCTGAGCATCTCTATGTAAAAAAGAAAGATATTTTACCCTTAAAATGTCTTCAGCTCACCAGAGTAAGTGCTCTGGGAACAGTTATACTTCAGTTGCTGTCCAGCTGCAAGTTAAAAAAACAAGACAAAAACTAGCCAATCAGTGCTGAAGTCATGTTTTGCTTTGCTGTGATCTCATGAGATTTCATAGCAAACTTCCTTAAACTGAGTAGGTAAATAACATGACTGTGTCTGCACATGCCAGATGCACGCTCTCTTGCAACGTCCTGGGACTAGGATCCTGATTGGCTGCTTAAAGTCCCTTTATAAAGGGATGTGGTAACTGTGTAAATTTTGAGGTAAAATATTTTCATTTTTTACATAAAGGTGCTCAGGTGATATTTTCTAGTCAGCTTTTTACATCTATGCTTTTTTACACATTCAAATACTTCACATTTGGGTATCATGTCCCTTTAATTTTCAAATTTCCAAAGTAAATAGTTAAACTAGGTATCTTTGAACTATTTTAATTGAGAACTTAAACTTTGCCATTAACACACTTTATTATTGCATATAATATCACATTTATGATTGCTGTATACTCGGCCTATGCAATACTATTTTTGGCATTGGTTTAAAATACACATATGCTATATTTAAAATATCTACCACACCTTATAGAAATGCATTCCATATAATGACAACCAGTTCTGTAATACTCCCCTCATTATTCAGAAGGTCCACAGCATACACATCTCACTCTGCATTGCTGATGACAGACAGACAAAATTACACACACACGTGCACTGCAAATGGTGTGACACATGTAAAGACTATGCTACTATGGTATGCTAACACTTGTGAAAGATAATGTTTTTAATTATACCAGCATGGTACTTAATTACATAATTTTAGGCATAATGCCTATAATTTCCTGAGTAACTGAAGGTTTCTGTAACAATCACTTTAACCTCTTGGCTTCTAGCAAAAAACTGATATGGATTGTGTACCAGCGATCTGGCAATGGTTTCTGGCAGCCAAGGGGTTGAAAATCTGCATTTGATTACCAAAAGCTCCTGTGCAATGCAAATCTCTACCAGCTCACATCTCAGGGGCACAGTCATCTTATGTTTAGTATATCTCAGCATAACTGCATTACAAACCTCCTGACTATGGAACAAATGTATTTCAAAACTGGCATTGTTTTTCATTCCAGGAAAACAACAGCTTGGAATCCGATCACCTTTATTCTGCACTGTAAAGTGACATGAAACCCACCGTTTTTCTTTCATGATTCAGATAGAGCATACATTTGTAAACTATTTACTTCTATTACCAATTTGCTTCATTCTCTTGGTATCCTTTCTCGAAGAAGCAGCAATGCTCTGTTGGAAGCTAGCTGAACACATTGATAAACCAATAACAAAAAGCATACATGCGCATCCACCAATCAGCAACTAGTTCCCAGCTCCTGGGCCTACCCAGGTATTCTTTTTAACAAAGGATACCGAGAGAGCAAAGCAAATTAAATTGGAAAGTTGTTAAAAATTGTATTCTCTATCTGAATCATAAAGGAAATAAATGTGGATTTCATGTTCCTTTAAGAACTTTAACTTCATGTTCCTTTAAATGAGTGCCTGCACTGATTAATCAATTGCTAAATAGCATTTTGCAAGGTCAGGGTTCCTAGATCCTGTGGGGTTTTTGTCTATTGAGAAACTATTGGCTAGATTACGAGTTGTGCGTTTTGAGCTGTGCGGTGCTAACAAGCAGTTTTTTCTCACCGCTCACTTACATGCAGCGCTGGTGTTACAGGTTTTTACAAACCCGGCGTTAAAAGACAAGAAGTGAGCGTTGAGCAAAATTTTGCTCCTTACCGCACTCCAATACCAGCGCTGCTTAAGTCATCGGTGAGCTGGTCGTATGTGCTCGTGCGCGATTTCCCCAAAGGAATCAACGGGGAGAGCCGGCTGAGAAAAAGTCTAACACCTGCCAAAAAGCAGCGTAAAACTCTGTAACGTAGCCCCATTGTTTCGTATGGGGAAATAAAAGTTATGTCTACACCCTAACATGAACCCCGAGTCTAAACACCCCTAATCTTACACTTATTAACCCCTAATCTGCCGCCCCCGACATCGCAACACCTACATTATACTTAATAACCCCTAATCTGCCGCTCCGGACATCGCGGCCACCTACATTATACTTATTAACCCCTAATCTGCTGCCCCCAACATCGCCGACACCTACATTATATTTATTAACCCCTAATCTGCCGCCCCGACACCTACCTACATTTATTAACTCCTAATCTGCATCAGCCAATAGGATTTTTTCTACATTAATTCCGATTGGCTGATAGAATTCTATCAGCCAATCGGAATCTAAGGGACGCCATCTTGGATGACATCACTTAAAGGAACCTTCATTTATTGGGTAGTCGTCGGATGAAGAGGATGCTCTGCTTCGGATGTCTTGAAGATGGACCCGCTCCGCATCGGATGGATGAAGATAGAAGATGCCGTCTGGATGAAGACTTCTGCCCGTCTGGAGGACCACTTCGCCCGGCTTGGATGAAGACTTCTCCCGGCTTCGTTAAGGACTTCGGCCCGGTTGGATGAAGACTTCTGCCACTTCCTTGAGGATGGATGTCCGGTCTTCAGAACTGTAAGTCGATCTTCAAGGGGTTAGTGTTAGGTTTTTTTAAGGGTGTATTGGGTGGGTTTTATTTTTAGGTTAGGGTTTGGGCCTGCAAAAGAGCTAACTGCCCTTTTAAGGGCAATGCCCATCCAAATGCCCTTTTCAGAGCAATGGGGAGCTTAGGTTTTTTTAGTTAGTATTTTATTTGAGGGGTTGGTTGTGTGGGTGGTGGGTTTTACTGTTGGGGGGGGTTGTTTGTATTTTTTTTACAGGTAAAAGAGCTGATTACTTTGGGCAATGCCCCGCAAAAGGCCCTTTTAAGGGCTATTGGTAGTTTAGTTTAGGCTAGGGTTTTTTATTTTGGGGGGGCTTTTTTATTTTGGGCTATTAGATTAGGTGTAGTTAGTTTAAATATCTTGTAATTTGTTTATTATTTTCTGTAATTTTGTGGTTTTTTTGTACTTTAGCTAATTTCATTTAATTTATTTAATTGTTAATTTAATTAATGTATTTAATTATAGTGTAGTGTTAGGTGTTATTGTAACTTAGGTTAGGTTTTATTTTACAGGTACTTTTGTATTTATCTTAGCTAGGTAGTTATTAAATAGTTAATTACAATTTAATAACTATTGTACCTAGTTAAAATAAATACAAACTTGCCTGTAAAATAAAAATAAACCCTAAGATAGCTACAATGTAACTTTAGTTTTTAGTTTTAAATAAGAATAATTTAGCTAATGATAGGAATTTTTAGTTAGATTTATTTTAATTATATTTAAGTTAGGGGGTGTTAGGGTTAGGGTTAGACTTAGGTTTAGGGGTTAATACATTTAGTATAGTGGTGGCGACGTTGGGGGCGGCAGATTAGGGGTTAATAAGTGTAGGTAGGTGGAGGCGATGTTAGGGACGGCATATTAGGGGTTAATAATGTTTAACTAATGTTTGCGAGGTGGGAGTGTGGCGGTTTAGGGGTTAGTATGTTTATTATAGTGGCAGCGACGTTGGGGGCAGCAGATTAGGGGTTAATAAGTGTAGGTAGTTTGCGGCGACATTGGGGAGGTAGGTGGAGGCGATGTTAGGGACAGCATATTAGGGGTTAATAATGTTTAACTAATGTTTGCGAGGTGGGAGTGTGGCGGTTTAGGGGTTAATATGTTTATTATAGTGGCAGCGACGTTGGGGGCAGCAGATTAGGGGTTAATAAATGTAGGTAGTTTGCGGCGACATTGGGGACGGCAGATTAGGGGCTAATAAATATAATGTAGGTGTCGGCGATGTTGGGGGCAGCAGATTAGGGGTTCATAAATATAATGTAGGTGGCGGCGGTGTCCGGAGCGGCAGATTAGGGGTTAAAAAATGTATTTTAGTGTCTGCGATGCGGGAGGGCCTCGGTTTAGGGGTTAATAGGTAGTTTATGGGATTTAGTGTACTTTTTAGCACTTTAGTTATGAGTTTTATGTTACGGCATTGTACCATAAAACTCTTAACTACTGACTTTTAAATGCGTTAGGACTCTTGTCGGCAGAGGGTGTACCGCTCACTTTTTGGCCTCCCAGGACAGACTCTTAATACCGGCGCTATGGAAGTCCCATAGAAAAAAGACTTTAGGAAGTTTACGTAAGTCGTTCTGTGGTGAGGCCAAAAAAGTGTGCGGTGCCCCTAAACCTGCAAGACTCGTAATAGCAGCGGGCGTAAAAAAGCAGCGTTAGGACCTGTTAACGCTGCTTTTTTACCCTAACGCACAACTCGTATATAGCTGCATATTTTTTAGAGCTAAAGTACAAGTACAGGTAAAATGGAAATAAAAAATAATGAGAACAGATTACAACATTTCTTTTACAACCTATAGTGAAACTATTTATGGAGAATTTCATTTTGAGTTTAACAAAACATGAATAATATATGGGGCAATTTGATTATTTTCTGTGTATTTTGAGGAATTCACCCAGAGACTTGCACTAATAGTCTGTGTTACCTTAACCTTAGGTCAGTAAAAAGTTTGCTGGCATGAAGAGAAATCACACAAAATCTTCAGGGTTTTTTTTAGACATAATATAATGTGGGTATCTCTCCTTCCAGAACCTACATAGTGATATAAACAGCTCTTGAATATTATTTGCTTTTCTAAAACTATTTGAAGGACCTCACAGTACTGACGAGACCTCTTGGACAATCTCATCAAACTAGAGACTTGAAGACACACAGTATATTGATAACAGAGGTTGTTAACTGTTGAGAGACATTGCAATAGGGTATTGTCTCCCTTGGGAACAAAACTGCAGTGTAGGATTGCAAGTTTATACCAGATATCAACTGATGGACTCTATTTAAAGGGACACTGAACCAAAAAAATTCTTTCATGTTTCAGATTGAGCCTGACATTTTAAGCAACTTTTTAATTTACTCCTATTATCAATTTTGCTTTGTTCTTTTGCTATCTTTATTTTAAAAGCAGGAATGTAAATCTTATCAGCCAGTCCATTTTAGGTTCAGCACCATGGATAGCGCGTGCTTATTGGAGGCTTAAATTTACCCACCAATAAGCAAGCATACCCCTGGTTATGGGCCGGCTCCCGTGCATCATATTCCTGCATTTTAAATAAAGACAGCAAAAGAACAAAGAAAAATTGATAATAGGAGTAAATTATAAAGTTGCTTAAAATTGCATGCTCTATCTGAATCATTAAAGAAAAAAATTGGGTTTAGTGTCCCTTTAACTTCTAAATAATGTGTGAACACTAAAACAACATTTTATACATAAATATCTCAGTAATCTTTACATAGAAGTTAAATTATATGGTCCCACTATCTTAAATGATATTCTGTTAAAAATATCTCATTATGGACTAGATTACAAGTAGATCGCTAACAGTTGCATGTGAGTGAAAAGGGGTTTATAGCAGGTGTTTGCCGCGTCTGGTTTTCTTCTCATATTACAAGTTGAAAGTTAACGCCATTACGTAAGCGCATTTGAGCTCCGGTTAATTGTTTTGCAAAACAAATCTCACAAAACAAAATGTGAACATAAGTATTTACAGATACATAAACACATAAATACATATGTACACATATATAGACATACAGTATATATATATACATATAGTATATATATTATATGTGTGTGTTTATATGTATGCACATGTATTTATATGTGAATATAAGTATTTACAGATACATAAACACATAAATACATATGTACACATATATAGACATACAGTATATATATTATATGTGTGTGTTTATATGTGTGCACATGTATTTATATGTGAATATAAGTATTTACAGATACATAAACACATAAATACATATGTACACATATATAGACATACAGTATATATATTATATGTGTGTGTTTATATGTGTGCACATTTATTTATATGTGAACATAAGTATTTACAGATACATAAACACATAAATACATATGTACACATATATAGACATACAGTATATATATTATATGTGTGTGTTTATATGTGTGCACATGTATTTATATGTGAATATAAGTATTTACAGATACATAAACACATAAATACATATGTACACATATATAGACATACAGTATATATATTATATGTGTGTGTTTATATGTGTGCACATGTATTTATATGTGAATATAAGTATTTACAGATACATAAACACATAAATACATATGTACACATATATAGACATACAGTATATATATTATATGTGTGTGTTTATATGTGTGCACATGTATTTATATGTGAATATAAGTATTTACAGATACATAAACACATAAATACATATGTACACATATATAGACATACAGTATATATATTATATGTGTGTTTATATGTGTGCACATGTATTTATATGTGAACATAAGTATTTACAGATACATAAACACATCAGGGGCGTATTAAGGCATAGGCCAAAGAGGCCGGTGCCTAGGGAGGCAGATTTTTAAGGGGCAGCATAATTTTTAGTCCCTTGGGCCACTCTACTGAACTCAGGGCCGGGTGGCTAAATCAACCAATTACAAATGACTTAAATGGCTGGCCCAGCTATTGCTGTCCTATGGGATTGTATGTGGATGCGCATGTCGTGGTGACAGTGGAGGCAGAGCTCACTTGCGCAGCCTGGCCTGGACTGAGAGGGAATGCGGTATTCTTCCTGGCTCCACCGCGTGATTGAGACTCACACAGACTAAATAGTGCACTGTGCACTACACCGTGACCACTGTGAAACAGCATATGCCTTTCTCCCTTCAATACATCTTCATTAGGCATTAAAATACTTAAACGGATTAGTCACTAAATACTTGTACATTTACTGTTTGTCTATCTGTCATACATGCAAATTATAAGTATTTATTGCTGAATCTATACAACTATGTGACTTAAAACACAACTGAAAATATGTTGTATGCATTTAATACATTCAGAAACAATACAAGTATATACTTTATTATGATTGTATCATGTGACTTTATCCCCTAGGATACAATTCCTAAACCTATCATAACCACTGTTGTATTTTTAAGTACTTTTAAAGGCCAGTTTGTATATTCATTACATATTTATCCAAGCAGATATTTTGCTTAAATAACTGTCAATCACCAAAGAAGATGTTTAAGGTTAAACAACTACCTACTGACAAACTATCATACAGTGAAGGATATTTTTTTATGATATAAACACTTTAATCATCTGACTTGCAAAATAATGTCTTAATATATATATATATATATATATATATATATATATATATATATATATATATATATATATATATATATGTGTGTGTGTGTGTGTGACCAGAGTGAATGCAAGCCCTGATGAACATCTACTTAAAAAGACATTATTTTTTTTATTTTTTTACACCCTGCCCCAAAAATATTATGTCTAAAAAAAGGCCTTAAACCTGGGGTGGGGTGGGGGTTGGGGGGGGCAGCAGGATTTTGAGTGCCTAGGGCAGCACAAAACCTAAATACGCCCCTGAAACACATAAATACATATGTACACATATATAGACATACAGTATATATATATATATATATATTATATGTGTGTGTTTATATGTGTGCACATGTATTTATATGTGAATATAAGTATTTACAGATACATAAACACATAAATACATATGTACACATATATAGACATACAGTATATATATTATACGTGTGTGTTTATATGTGTGCACATGTATTTATATGTGATTATAAGTATTTACAGATACATAAACACATAAATACGTATGTACACATATATATACATACAGTATATATAAGTGCATTGGAGTCCTTTGCAGATATTATCATTATTATCGGTTATTTGTAGAGAGACAACAGACTCCGCAGCGCTAGTTAAGTATATGAAAACATGCAAAAACATATTTATGCAATATTCATTTTTAATAAAATTTTATACTGTGTATTTACTGTAAATATTTCACATTCCAATGTTCAACACATAGCAGAATATGTTCTATGTATTTATAAATAGATATTCCTATATATATCTGTATATATCTATACTTACATATAATTATATGTATATATATATATATATATATATAGGTATAAATATATATTGTAACAAAAAACATCATATATATGTAGAAATATGAATTTATGAAAAAATAGAACATATTCTGTTATGTGAAGAACATTGGAATGTGAAATATTCATATTTTCATGGGTTAGTGCACTTGAGAAAATGCAATTGGGTTTGCACACAAGTTTTTCCCACTTTTTTTGCTCCATTGACTTCTATGGGGGAATACGTTATCACACACGTAAGATAAGTTCGAGTTAGCGTGCGAGCGAAAACAGTTTACTTTTAACTTGTAATAGGAGCGCAACCCAACAAGTGAAAAAAGCAAACTTCTAATGAAATTAAAGGGACAGTCAAGTCCAAAAAAAAACCTTTCATGATTCAAATAGGGCATGCAATTTTAAACAACTTTCCAATTTACTTTTATCACCAATTTTGCTTTGTTCTCTTGGTATTCTTAGTTGAAAGCTAAACCTAGGCGGTTCATATGCTAATTTCTTAGACCTTGAAGGCCGCCTCTAATCTAAATGCATTTTGACAGTTTTTCACCACTAGAGGGCGTTAGTTCATGTGTTTATATAGATAACATTGAGCTCATGCACGTGAATTTACCGAGGAGTGAGCACTGATTGGCTAAAATGCAAGTCTGTCATAAGGGGGCAGTCTGCAGAGGCTTAGATACAAGGTAATCACAGAGGTAAATTGTGTATTATTATAACTGTGTTGGTTATGCAACACTGGGGAATGTGTAATTAAGGGATTACCTATCTTTTAAAAGAACAAACATTCTGGTGTTGACTGTCCCTTTAATGCTTGAGTAAGAGTGTTAAATAATGCTCCACTTGTAATCTGTCACTAAATGTTCTTGCATACAATATGCATTACTGCATTAGCTGTGCTATGACATGTACAATATAGTATTTGTAGAATGTGGGGTGGGATTATTGCATATTCTACAAGCTCTAGAACTGTGTTTACCATTCACTATAATAATTAACATTATAAAACAGTGCAGGTAGAATAACAACTGGAGAAAACAGTGGAAGAATAAATATATGTTGATAGCAATTGTTCTTTCTTAGCTTAAGGCCTCACAATCTTAAAAGGACAAGCAGCGAAGTGGAAAACAGATCAGCCATGCTTTCTGATCACTTCCATTTTCTCTCATTGCTGGATAGCTTGGGGGTAGATGCGGTGTTTGTCAGTAGTTTTCCTTAAGTAAGATACTGTGAGGGCTGCAAGGCTGTAATATACAGTTGTGTGTATGGCTGCAGTGTAAACATTCTGAGAGGAATGATTACCTTTAGCTGAAGGAAATGTGGCGCATTACGTTGACGATGTAGACTCTATTATGTATTTAGTCTGCGGTTCCTGGTACCTTAGAGGTTTTATGTTTCCAGCTTCTGTTCTTTTATATATTTCCTTTTCAGAGATGAGATTTAACTTGGTATTTTATTTATTTTAGCCCTGTCTTTTCTCTGCACAAAAACTTATTAGCACCCCAATTTCCTTGCTACCCTAAGACTACCAGTATATTTGGTAATTTTATTCTTTACTGCTGCTTTCCAAAAATGTGAATGAACCAGCTGAAAAAACCTTAGCAAAGAGAGCACTTTTGAAAAGTGTTGATCACTAGAATGCGTAAACAAAAACGGAGCAGAGTTGAGATTTTAGATACAAGGATATCTTTGATATCCTATATATTTGATACAAATTGTTGGGGGTATCTATTGTTATGTTTTCATTGTAATAAATATAACAATCAGTTGAGTTATGGTTGTTCCAGTTTAAAAGGTACAGTCTAGCCCCAATACATAATTTTTGATTACTTCTTACATACTCAATAGAAAATAGGGCTGGTCTCCAAATTCTCCAGGGCTGCTTTTTGTTCCTAGTCCGGCCCTGCCTGCAACTGGTCCCACATCTATAAACTTAAAAGAAGTACATGAAACATTTAAATATTCATAGTTTGTAAGGAGTGAAACATGGCCGCCAAGTTACGCCCACCTATTGTATGTATATTTTGTTATATTAAGCTTCACCAATCACGATCGACTCTTAAATAAGTTTCCTACTGGCATATGCTGATTTGTGCATGTGCAATTTGAAATAACTAACTGAAAAATATTAAACTTGCGCTGTTAAACTGTCATACAAGAAAACAGCTATCTGGACAAGAAGAAAGCTCTGGGCGGAGCTTGGCAGACATTTTTGACTGCTAACGAATGATAATTATTATGTTATTTACTTCTTACGAGCTTATAGATGTGGAACCCATTGCAGATGCTTGTCTGGTATGTAACAATAAGTAATAAAGATTAAGTATTGGGTCGAGACTGTCCCTTTAATATAGCAGTCTATGATAGTATTAAATGATAGTATTAGTAGGAAAATATAGTTATAATTAAAGAAACATCAAAACAAAACTTTCTTAGTTCAAATGGAGCTTCAATTTTAGGAGAATTTTCAATATAATTATTTTATCAATTTACTTTGTATCCTTTGTTGAGATGCATACCTAGATATGATTAAGAGCAGAAATGCACTGCAGGGTGTTAGCTGGCGATTGGTGACTAGGCATATTTTCCTCTTGTCATTTGTTCACTAAATGCATTTCACTAGGTACCAAAAAGGATATGAAACCCAAAATGATTCTTTTGTGATTCAGTCAAAGCATAAAATTTAAAGAATAAAATACAATTAAATTTACTTCTATTATCAAATTTGTTTTGTTCCCATGGTATTCTTTGTTGAAGAGATACCTAGGTAGATGTTTTAAGAAATAGTGCTGCCATCTAAAAATCTTGTAAATGAATAATATCCATGTAAACCTATTGCAATATAGTGCTCCAGATGAGTGCACACTACTAAACTTATGTCCTTGCTTTTTAACAAAAGATAACAAGAAAACAAAGACATTTTAATAATAGATGTAAATTAGCAATTTGTTTAAACGTTCATGCGCTATCTGAATCATGAAAGAAAAAAATGGGTTTCATGTCCCTTGAAGCCCTTATATATGACAGCTTTCATATTTGGTTACCAGCTGTATCCTTGTCTGAAGTTTACAAAAAAACTCTAATTATTTAGCCCAATTGCAGGCACACAGTAAAATAAATAACTTTCAAACGAACTGGAGCTGTTTGTTTTTACTCTATAAAGTCAAGTTAAAGATACCTATGTCAGCCTCAGTACAACCTAAGTCAGCTTCAGTACAACTTAAGTCAGCCTTGTAATTTAGCTATATTAATCCCTCATATTCTGTTACCATGATATGGTAGCAATATTCGTGTAAAAAATATAAATATTTGAATTAATTAAAATCTTTACCCTTCCTTAAAATACATAAACCCTTGTAATAAATGGGAATATTTGGTTCCAATCATAAAAATGTTGCCATATTATAATGTCAAAAAAGAACCTCAATTAAAGGTACAGGAAACCCCAACATTTTCTTTTATGATTTGGACAGAGCATACCATTTTAAACAACTTTTCATTTTACTTCTATTATCAAATTTGCTTAATTCTCTTGCTATCCTTTGCTGATGGAACAACATAGCACTACTGGCAGCTAGCTGAAAACATCTAGTTAGCCAATCACAAGAGACAAATGTGTGCAGGCACCAATCAGCACCTGGCTCCCATGAGTGTAGGATATATGCGTATTATTTTTCTATGAAGCGCATTTAAAAATAAAATTGAATTTAAGTTCTCTATCTGAATCATGCAAGTATAATTTTGACTTTCCTATCCCTTTAATATTTATTGTATACCCTATTTGGTACCTGGCTGCTACCACTAATGCTTACCTTGGAACTGGAGAGTAAGCACTAATGAGATGCTTGATATGCTCAGAGATCAGTGATGGGGCATGAGATGAATAAATATATTACAGATTTTTTTTTATAATAACAATATGTGACATTTTTTTATGGGTCCAAATACTCCATTTTTTCATAAACATTTAATATCAATTTAAATCTCATCTTCTTTTCCCCCTTAATCTTGTATATAGTAAAAAAAAAAAAAAAGTTTTCTTTTTTTATCCACAACAACCTGCAGAGCTCTTTGAAAGACAGAGCTATATACTGTGAAATATGCTGTAACTCAGAATTGCAGAGTAAGAGGTAATGCTGCTTTTAGATCTGACTTCAATATTCTTTTGCTGCAGGAGAACAACATTTCTAATGGTTCTATGTGCAGCGACACACGTAAATATCTTGCAACTGCAAGGGTTCAGAATTCTGCTTTACCTAAGTTATATATCCCCTCTATCTATTCGAGCTCTCTTGAAGTATGCTTCATAAATTGCTGCTATGTGGTCATACGGTGAAATTACAGCGGAACCCCTAAGGACAGGATACTGAAGGAAAGCAAAATAAATACAAAAAAAAAAATAATAATAATACTTGTGGCTGGATAATAAGATATTTCACAAGTGAGAGATCTTTGTTGACTGTGTCCCAGGGCCGGACTGGGAATAAAAATCAGCCCTGGAAAAATTGGAGACCAGCCCTATTTTACATTGACTCAGTATAATGCATGCACCCCATTTTTATTAAAGGGGATTACTGGGATACTCCTTCCCCCTATAATTTATATTAGAATTATATTATATTTGATTGTATTAATAAAAGTGCCAGATTGTGGTTATATACGCACCCTACAACCCAATTGCATCCAATAGTCACCCCTTTAAATTTTATATTTCCAGCCCCATCTGCTGCAGCCCACCAGAAAATCTCCCGGTATCCTGGTGGGCCAATCCGGCCTTGCTGTGTCCAAATGAAACTTATGTGAGAATCGCTTCATAGATAAATAGCACAGTGTTAGCAACATGACCATGTAGAATACTTTAGATCTGCATGTGTAACTTTAAATACATAAACTTTAAAGGGATATGAAACCCTTTCCTGGTTAAGATAGAGCATTTAAACAACTTTCCAATTGACTTCTATCAAATTTGCTTAATTTGCTTGGCATCCTTTGTTGAAAGAGCAACAATGCACTACTGGGAGCTAGCTGGACACATCTGATGAGCCAATGACTATATAGAGAGAGAGACATATATGTACAGCCACCAATCAGCAGCTTCTCCTGAGTCTATTCCAGCATGTTTTTTAACAAAGGATACTAAGAGAACAAGGCAAATGTGATGATGAAAGTAATTTGGAAAGTTGATTTTAGAAATGCATGCACTGTCTGAAACATGAAAGAAAAATTCTTAAAGGTTGCATGTTCCTTTTAACTCTTAGTAAAACTCACCTTGTTTATTTAACCCCTTTATTCTCAGGCAGTGTATGTCAATGGTACATAAAAAAAACAATGTATTGCTTGTATTAAACGTGCATTCAGATTTGGATAAAAATAAAAATAATAATAATCTTGCTGTATTATTTTCATTTGATTCAAAATAAATAATAAATAATAATGTCCCTTTTAATTAATAAAATAGGAGCAAATTAGGTGTAGTAAAAGTGATTTCCATCTTTCATTCTGTAGAAAACAATTGCTCCAAAGTCAGAAAAGACTTTTATGCAAATTGGGAAGGGTTCAATAAGATCTGATTTATAATATTTAGGTAGGAAAGGTTTCAGAATTTCAAGGGTACACTGTTATATATTTAATCTCGGTGTCAGCAAACAACTATGTATGCTTCACTTGTTTATTGGCCAGTCCTGACCCCATTAAAAAAATGCTTCTGACATGTAACAGTAGCACTAGGTATTACTTTAAAGGGACAGTCTACTCCAGAATTTTTATTGTTTAAAATGATAGATAATCCCTTTATTACCCATTCCCCAAATTTGCTTTACCAACATGGTTATATTAATATACTTTTTTACCTCTGTGATTACCTTGTATCTAAGCCTCTGCATACTGTTCCCTTATTTCAGTTCTTTTGACAGACTTGCATTTCAGCCAATAAGTGCTGACTCATAAATAACTCCACAAGACCACTGTTATCTATATGGAACATATAAACTTGCGCTGTCTAACTGGGAAAAACTGTCAAATTGCACTGAGATAATAGGCGGCCTTCAAGGGCTTAGAAATTAGCATATGAGCCTACGTAGGTTTAGTTTTCAATGAAGAGTAAAGAACAATAATAGAACAAAAGAAAATTTGATAATAAAAGTAAATTGAAAAGTTGTTTAAAAGTGCAAACTCTATCTGAATCATGCAAGTTTAATTTTGCCTGTCTCTTTAACTTTAACATTTAAAGGGACACTTAAGTCAAAATTAAACGTTTATTATTCAGATAGAGCATGTCATTTTAAAGAACTTTTCAATTTTCTTACATTATAAAAAAGTGCGCAGTCTTTTTATTTTTAAACTTTTTGTGTCACTAGCTCCTACTGAGCATGTGCAATAATTCACAGAATAAGTGTATATGCAATTGTGATTGGCTGATGGCTGTCAGAAAAAAAAAATCTATTCATTTGAAGTTCAGACTAAGTGATATTGCATTGTCTTGTTATCTTGCATTTGTTGATTATGCAAATCTACTGTGGCAACTTTTCTGCTGCTCCTCTTTGGCCCTGAAAACAATACCCAAATAAAATAAGGGGTTAATACATTTCTGTTAACAAATGAATAATGTTGTCAAAACTTGGTCTAACCAAGCCAACCTAGGAAACAATCTTGGATGAAATAAATATATATATTTTTTATGGCGATTGATTTCTGTGCACATGCCTGATACAATATCATGTTTTTTTTTTTTTTTTTATTTAGCATTATTTAAATGTTTCTGCATGAAAAAAATGGTTATGTCAAACTGCAATGGCATTAGTAGAAAATGCTTGAGCACAGCAGATACTCAAATATCATTTGCTCAAAGCTTATTAAAGGAACAGTCTATTATCACATTTTCTTCATTCTCTTGGTATCTTGATTTGAATGTAAGCTTAGGAGCTGGCCGAATTTTTGTTCAGCACCTGGGTAGCGCTTGCTGATTGTTGGCTACATTTAGACACCAATCAGCAAGTGCTACCCAGGGTTCTGAACCAAAAATGTGCCGGCACCTATGCTTACATTTTTGCTTTTTCAAAAAAAGATACCAAGAGAACATAGAAACATTTATAATAGGAGTAAATTAGAAAGTTGCATAAAATTGTTGCTCTATCTGAATCATGAAAGTTTAATTTTGACTATACTATCCCTTTAAGGGCAACTCCCACTGCTATGTTGGTACACAGGGACAGACCTCTACAAAAACAACATACAAACCACCTAGCAATGTGTAATACAAAAAGAACAAATTGAATGTAAAAACAAAATGTGTGCTTACCTGATAAATTCATTTATTTCATGATGGTGAGAGTCTGTGAGTGGGATTAAAGACCAGTCGACCAGGACGAGACTAAAACATTCAACATAGCAGAGAATCCCCTCCACTGAGCAGGAAAGCAACAAACAACTTCAGGAGTACCCTTGTTACAATGCTGTCTGCGCACTCAGGACTAGATGACGAGTGGCGTGCTAATAGTTGCGCACAAGCAAAAAGTAGTTTATCACAGCTCTTTGCATGCGCTGAAAGTAGCATGTGTATTGCAGATGAAAGTAAGCGTGTTCGCTGGAGTGCAATTGAATTTAAATCTTGTCTGTATAGCGCAACCTCAATATATGTTTATGTGTGTGTATCTTGTATTAAGTATTTATATGTGTATTTATATGTGTTTATATGTATTTATGTATTTATATGTGTATATATGTATTTATATGTGTATTTATGTGTTTATATGTGTATTTATATGTGTATTTATGTATTTATATGTGTATTTATATGTGTATATATGTATTTATGTATTTATATGTGTATTTATATGTGTTTATATGTATTTATGTATTTATATGTGTATATATGTATTTATATGTATATTTATGTGTTTATATGTGTATTTATATGTGTATTTATGTATTTATATGTATATTTATATATGTATATATGTATTTATGTATTTATATGTGTATTTATATGTGTATATATGTATTTACAGACATATATATACACATATTACCACATAAATGCATAGGTATACATAAAGACATATATTGAAGTGCATTGGGGCCTTTTGCAGTTAAAGTGAAAATAAAGTTAGCTGCTCTGCTATGCCCAGTTACACAGTTTGCTTAAAATTAATACGACTTTCATTCATCTTTTTTATCAATTTATATCTAAATACATTTTTCGCCTTACTTAAAAATCAACCCGTTTTTCTATTGTTATTTCACTTCCTGATCACGTTTTTTTGTCTGCCAATTGACTCTCTGGCAGATCGGCGGCCGTGAAGCTACGTCATCCGACAATCTATTCAATTGCACATGCGGAAAATATATTGTAGGCAGGTTTATGTCTGACTCATGTTGCTGATTTGCGCATGCGCATAGCTTTTTTTTCATTAACATAGTATTCATTCAGTACTATGTTTCCAACTCGATTGACGCATGCGCATTGAAGACCAGGTTATAAGATAATCACATGCGCATTGAAGCAACGATCGAGGATTCGTGGATGCGCAATGCGTTCCGTGCTTGTTGGCGGAGCATGGATGATCACGGTAGGAAATTTATATATTAAAAAATAAAGTCACCTTCTAAAAAAAACATAGCGATCTCAATATGTTAGGAATATAGAATACATTGATGTGTTGTAGAGCTGAAACATTTACTTTCACTTTAAGAAGATGAAAGCATGCAAAAACCTTATTATCTAATTTGCTTGGTTCTCTTGGTATCTTTTGTTGAAAAATATACTTAGGTAGGTTTAGGAGCTGCAGATTGGTGGCTGCACATATATGCCTCATGCTATTGGCTCACCGTGGGCCTGGTATTCGAAAATGCGCTGACATGGAGAGAAATCACACAAAATCTTTGAGATTTTTTTAGACCTTGTAATGTAATGTAGGAGTCTCTGTTTCACATAAAGAACACTACATAGCAACATAAACATAACTCAAGTTAAAATTTGTGTTTCTAAATTTGTTTTTAAGGGCCTCCCCATACCGATAAGACCTTGGGGCCGATTTACTAATGTGCGGGTGGACATGATCCGCTGTAGCAGATCATGGCCCCCGCACATCGATAAATGTTAGCATTTATCATAGCACAAGCATTTCTAGTGACATGCTTGTGCAATACCGCCCCCTGCACATTCGCGGTCAATCGGCCGCTAGCAGGGGTGTCAGGTGGCGGACGAGTTAAGGAGCAGCGGTCTTATGACAGGTTCGCCATACATCTACATCGTATCCTGTCCGCTCGCACTATGATAAATCTACCCCATAGTATACAATTTTAAAATAAGTTTCCCATTTACGTCTATTATCAAATTTGCTTCCTTCCCATGATATTCTGTGCTGAAGAGATACCTAGGTAGGCATCTGAAGCACTACATGGCAGGAAATAGTGCTGCTATCTAGTGCTCTTGCAAATGGATAATATTCAAACAAAACTGCTGCCATATCGGACTCCAAACGTGTGCACACTCCTGAGCTTGCATACCTGCTTTTTATACCAAAAGAATGAAGTAAATTTGATAATATAAGTAAGTTAGACAGTTGTATAAAATCACATTCTCCATCTGACTTCTAAAATAAAACAATGTGGGTTTATATCCCTTTATCTATATAATATTGCACTGTTGCGATCATTGATGCACAAAACCAAGACTGAAAATAACATAAATAAAAAACAGGCCATCTTTCAAAAGCAATGAAAGTGTTTTTTGTTTTCTGTTTTTTAAATAAAAAAAAATCTTACTTTACAGACTGTCAGCGACTATACAGACTGTTGGCAGGAACGCTACATTGGCACATAGGCTTTCTGTTTGCAGTCGCTTGGGATTCTACATTGCAATTTCAAACTCATTTTCTTTTTTCTTGTTTTAAGCTCAAAGCTTGACGGAGCATAGCTTCCTCTGACAGAAAGCAAAATAAAAAAAATTACAGCTTAAAAAATCCATAGCAATATTAAAGATTTTCATCCAAACCGTTATTCTAACCTCCAACTTGGCTACAGTTAAACATTATTTTGTTGAAATGAAAGAAAATGTACATTATTTTATTAGTCTATCTGTCGATGACAATGTAACAGCGCTGATCTATAAAGTTTTGTCATTTTAAACATAAGTTTGCAATTGGGAGAGTTTTTGTTAGGAGGAATGATACAAAAGTGATTTTGTATGCACTGTTAAGGGATAATAAAATGGGCAAAATTACAAGTGGGGCCCTGTTAGTGCGGGCGCGATATGGCTATATTGCGAAAGAGTTAACTTGCACACTTATTACAAGTTTAAAATAAATGCGTTCACTCTAGGGCAATCTAATTTGGTTAGCATGACTGAATACCTCACATATAGGGGTAGATTTATCAAACCCCGGACGGACATGATTGGCTATAGCGAATCATGTCTGCCCTGCATCACTAAATGCCAACAGCATAGGCTGTCAGCATTTAACATTGCTCAAGCATTTCACAAGAAATGCTTGTGCAATGCTGCCCCCTGCACATTCACGGGCCAATCGGCCACTAACAGGAGGTGTCAATCATCCCGATCGTATCGAATCGGGATGATTGCAGTCCACCACCTAAAAGGTGGCGGACGAGTTAAGGAGCAGCGGTTTTAAGACGCTGCTTAGTAAATATATCCCAAATAGTTAAAAACGCACAAAAACACAACATAAATACATCAAAATAAACTGTTACACTAATATATACACTATCTGATAAAAAAATATTCATCATTTTAATATAAGGGATAAAAGGTATATGTTATATCAGAAGGTGTTTGAATAGAAGTGCTATTATATATATACAGTTGTATGCATAAGGCACCCCTTATAATTTCCATGATTTTCATTTATAAATAATTGGGTGTATCAGCAATTTCATTTTGATCTATCAAATAACTGAATGACACAGTAATATTTCAGTAGTAAAATGAGGTTTATTGGATTAACAGAAAATGTGCAATATGCATCAAAACGAAATTAGACAGGTGCATAAATTTGGGCACCCTTGTCATTTTGTTAATTTGAATACCTGTAACTAAATAGCACTGATTAATTGGAACACACAATTGGTTTGGGGAGCCCATTAAGCCTTGAACTTCATAGACAGGTGCATCCAATCATGAGAAAAGGTATTTAAGGTGGCCAATTGCATTTATCATTGTACAAGCAGTTCTTGTGAACTGCTTGTGCAATGCCGCCCCCTGCAGATTCGCAGCAAATCAGCTGCTAGCAGGGGGTGTCAATAAGCCCGATCGTATAGTATTGGGCGGATTGAAGACTGCAGCCTCAGAGGCAGTGGACAAGTTATGGAGCAGCGGTCTTTAGACCGCTGCTTCATAACTACTGTTTCCGGTCAGCCTGAAGGCTCGCATGGAAATATGGGTTATTTTGGCCCCACAGTAAATATATATATATATATATATATATATACAGTTGTATGCAAAAGTTTAGGCACCCCTGACAATTTCCATGATTTTCATTTATAAATAATTGGGTGTTTGGATCAGCAATTTCATTTTGATCTATCAAATAACTGAAGGACACAGTAATATTTCAGTAGTGAAATTAGGTTTATTTGATTAATAGAAAATGAGCAATATGCATCAAAACAAAATTCGACAGGTGCATAAATTTGGGCACCCCAACAGAAATATTGCATAAATATTTAGTAGAGCCTCCTTTAGCAGAAATAACAGCCTCTAGATGCTTCCTATAGCCTGTAATGGATTCTGGATGAAGGTATTCTGGACCATTCCTCCTTGCAAAACAACTCCAGATCAGTTAGGTTTGATGGTTGCCGGTCATGGACAACCGCTTCGAATAACCCACCAGATTTTCAATGATATTCAGGTCTAGGGACTGGGATGGCCATTCCAGAACATTGTACTCGTTCCTCTGCATAAATGCCAGAGTAGATTTTGAGCAGTGTTTTGTGTCGTTGTTTTGTTGAAATATCCATCCCCGGTGTAACTTTAACTTTGTGACTGATTCCTCAACATTATTCTCAAGTATCTGCTGATATTGAGTAGAATCCATGCAACCCTCAACTTTAACAAGATTCCCAGTACCGGCACTGGCCACACAGTCCCACAGCATGATAGAACATCCACCAAATTTTATTGTGGGTAGCAAGTGTTTGTCTTGGAACGCTGTGTTCTTTTGCCGCCATGCATAACACCCCTTGTTATGACCAAATAACTCAATCTTTGTTTTATCAGTCCACAGCACCTTCTTCAAAAATGAAGCTGGCTTGTCCAAATGTGTGTTTGCATACATCAAGCGAATCTGTTTGTGGCATGTGTGCAGAAAAGGCTTCTTCCGCATCACTCTCCCATACAGCTTCTCCTTGTGCAAAGTGTGCTGAATTGTTGAACGATGCACAGTGATATCTGCAGCAAGTTGATGTTGTAGGTCTTTGAAGGTGGTTTGTGGGCTGTTTTTGACCGTTCTCACTATCCTTTGCCTTTCCGATATTTTACTTGGCCTGCCACTTCTGGCCTTAACAAGAACTGTGCCTGTGGTCTTCCATTTCCTCACTATGTTCCTCACAGTGGACACTGACAGCTTAAATATCTGTGAAAGCTTTTTGTAGCCTTCCCCTAAACCATAATGTTGAACAATCTTTGTTTTCAGGTCATTTGAGAGTTGTTTTGAGGCCCCCATGTTGCCACTCTTCAGAGGAGAGTCAAAGAGAATAACAACTTGCAATTGGCCACCTTAAACACCTTTTCTCATGATTGAATGCACCTGTCTATGAAGTTCAAGGCTTGATGGGCTCCCCAAACCAATTGTGTTCCAATTAATCAGTGCTAGGTAGTTAGAGGTATTCAAATTAACAAAATGACATGGTTGCCCAAATTTATGCACCTGTCTAATTTCGTTTTGATACATATTGCACGTTTTCTGTTAATCCAATAAACCTCATTTCACTACTGAAATATTACTGTGTCCTTCAGTTATTTGATAGATCAAAATGAAATTGCTGATCCAAACACCCAATTATTGATGTGTGGCGGACATGATACACTTCTTTGTATCATGTCCGTTCGCACTTTAGTAAATCGGACCCTAAATATTTTTTTATTTATATATATATATATATATATATATATATATATAGTATATCTATGCCTGTATATATTCAAATAGATATATAGGTTTTGATATATTCTACATTTCATTATATGGGAAAAAGGGGCAACCAGACATGGACTCCTTGCTCAGTGTGCTTAGAAGAATATGGCTACACCTCACTGACGAGGCCCAATTGAAGGCCGAAACAATCGTCTGGGGTTGCTGTGTTCCTTGTTCAGAGAGGAATTGCCTGGTATTTCGGCACTGGACTGATCGTAATAGGCGGGATCAGACTGATATACTACAGGAAAGTTCTAATCTGTGAAAAGCTTTACTGGGCTAAAAAGCTGCACCCAGGTGGTAAATCGCCATAGAACAGGCTAACAATGCTATTGAGCCAGTTGTTCATTCCTGTGAGTGCATATATATATATATATATATATATATATACAGGTGGCCCTCGTTTTACAACGGTTCAATTTACACCGTTTCAGAATAACAACCTTTTTTTCCAGTCATGTGACTGCTATTGAAAAGCATTGAGAAGCAGTGCATTTATTAAAATAGCCAGTAGGTGGAGCTGTCCGCTTGTGTTGCAACAAAGTCAAGCAAGCTGAAATTAATCAAATTAACCAGACCTGAGCTATCGAGCAGATTTCAAAGGAACAAGATCTTCCTGTCCATAAATCAGTCCATATTGGAATGCATAGAAAGAACTGTTTGCAGAAAAATGCAAATGAAGTCTGTGTTGTGTGATTATTTTATTAGGTTTATAATGTTGTTTAGCAAATGTTTTTGTTCATTTAACTTAGTTTAATTATATATTCTGTGTTGTGTGATTATTTTATTATGTTTATAATGCTGTTTAGCATTTAAAGTCTTCATTTCAAAGCTTTAAAAATAATGTATTAGGTGTTACTTATGACAATTTTGAGAGGGGCCTGGAACCTATCTCCCTCACTTCCCATTGACTTACATTATAAAATGGGTTTCAATTTACAACGGTTTCGATTTACAACCATTCCTTCTGCAACCTAACCCCGGCGTAAACTGAGGGCTACCTGTATATATATATATATATATATATATATATATATATATATATATATATATATATATATATATATATATATAGGAATAGAGGAGAAACAAAACAACATCAGATATATGGATTCATAGGCAAAAAATAAAACAGAGATAATAAAAAGATGATTAGCAACAGAGGGAGGGTGATGTCACCAAAGGAATCACCAGGGTACACACATGGGCATCCATAAATGTAGGAGAATTTTCCAAAGGGACGGGGGAAGAATTTTTTTAGACACACTCATACATATATATCTCCTATATTATAAAAGGCCAGGTATATTTGTCCGATGCAGCGCGACTGCAGCACGAGACAAACATACCTGACCATAAGGAAGGATCAGTCAGTGACAGGCCTTAACTCCTCTGCTGCAATCTCGCTAAAAGTAGCGAGATTGCGACATTTCTGCATGCCCCAAGCGTGGGGCAGTTCAGAAATAGTCTTGCAGAGCTGCCGAAGCAGAGAGGGTCACTCTGTATCCCACTCTGCATCGGGCAGCAGTGATGCCCATGGAGGATTAGGAGGGAGGTGGGCGGCCCATCGCTGGAGGGGGATTGGAGCGGGTGGGACCGCTGCACTACAGAAAAAAAAAATGTTGACAGCGGCAGAGAAGGGGAAGGAGGGAGGGAGAGGAGAACCAAGTGGATGGGGAATTTGGCCCGTGTACACAGGCTTTAGAACTAGTATATGTATGTGTATATATATATATATATATATATATATATACCGTATATATACATATACATACACATATATATATATATCTACAATTCTTAAAACACATTTGTCTATATTAACTTTAATAATGTTAGTTTCTGATCATAGTTTTACTTCTTGCCTACGCCTCTGGAAAATTTTCTGTAGACTCCCAATTTTCTGAACGCTTCCAGCACCGAAAGGATTACAAATTGTTCTTATATCAAGCTGCACCACCCAACTGCCCATCCATTTTGTTCTTACCGTATTGTAAAAATCCCTGTCCATACTAAGCCCTTCATTGTCCGCCTGTTAAGCCATGATAACCATGCTGACCTGTTACATTACTGGCTGGGGCATTCTTATTAAGTTCTTAACATTTCTCTTAAGTCTTTTCAAATAATTACCTTTTTTTTTACTATTATGAAATTATGTTTTTTTTAATAAGCTCCTTAAACGCAGCAGCTCATTAGCATAAGCTCCTTCTTGCTCGGTCTGTTCTAATTAAAATCATTCATCTGTGCAAACCCCCTTTTTCCTTTCCCTTTCTGTAACTACTTTTTGTTCCCAAATCTTTCTTCATTCTTTGTAGAGATCACAGACTGTCTTTTCTCTCACCAAATAAACATAGGTGTGATTCATTCTCTCACTGGCTTTGATGTACGCCTGTGTACCGAAGACTTTTCAGAAGGAAACTAAATTAAAGATGTTGTCCTTGATGCATAAAACACTTTTTAGATAAACAGTTTTTTTATTCTTTCTGGGATAATATTATTTGTCAAAAGGCTAAGGTAACCCACATGAAGATTTTATATGACTTTATGTCCTGTGCTTATGACAATGTTACTTTTAGTGATTCAATTCTCACTCTCTTTTTCCACCTGTACCTCTGTATATTGTGTATTGCAAGTTTATTTTCACATCCACATTATGGGCTCCACTTATTAAGCTACAGCGAATCATGTCCGCTTGACTGTTAATAAATATACCCCTATGTCTGAAATTGTCCTTGCAGGCATAGTATGAGAAGTCTTGGTGCACAATAATACCTGTTATCAGTGCCGTGAGTCGATTAAGTTTGAGGTTGTGCGCTATACAAGTATCCAATTATTAATATCCAGGATTTTCATTAAAGGGATAGTATACTTCAAAATGTTTATTGTTTAGAAAGATAGACAATCCCTTTATTACCCATTCCCCAGTCTTGCACAGCCAATATGGTTATAATAATATACTTTTAACCTCTATAATTGCCTTGTATCTAAGCATCTTTTGACAGCCCTCTGATCACATGGATATTTTCTTATTATCTATTGACTTGCATTTTAACCAATAAGTGCAGTGTCACACACAACTTCAGGGGCGTGAGCACAATGTTACTTATATGGCCTACATGAACTAGCAGTCTCCTGTTGTGAAAAACAAATAAAAAAGCATGTGATAAGAGGCTGTCTTTAGGCAGAAATTTAGAGGTTTAAAGGTTATAAAGTATATTAATATAACAATATTGGTTGTGCAAAGCTGGGGAATGGGTAATAAAGGCGTTAGCTATCTTTCTAAACCATAACATGTTTGCTGTTAACTGTCCCTTTAATCAGCCAAGGGTTTTGCATTTTGGGTTTGTGTTTAGATGGATCAATATATAAGGTTACAAATATGAGAAAGAAGACAACTTGCAATTTGGTGGATTTGACTATAGATGTTGATATGTACATGTAGATCACATGGGTGCTGATTTGTGTACCCCTATTCATTTGTGGGGTACCTACAAACTTTAAATCTATCAGCTGCCCTGAATTTGCAAGGTAGTACATTTTTACATGCCCAGTGAATTCACAGTTTACTTATTTTATCAAATTTGCTTAATTCTCTTGGGATCCTTTGTTGAGGTAGCAGCAATGCACTACTGGGAGCTAGCTGAATAAATCTGGTAAGCAAATGACAAGAGGCATATATGTGCAGTCACCAATCAGCGACTTGCTCCCAGCAGTACGCCTGAGCCTACCTAGGTATGCTTTTCAACACAGGATTCCAAGAGAATTTAGCAAATTAGGTCATACAAATTTATTGGAAAGTTATTTAAAATCACACGCGCTATCTGAATCATAAAAGTTTAATTTCATGTCCCTTTAACTTTGTGGTCAATGTTTTGAGCCCCCAAACCATCCCTGATACATAAATACAAACATGCATACAAGCATTTAAACAAAAATACATGCATGCATACAAGCATACATACATACATGCATACAAACAAGCATACATACATACATGCATACATACAAGCATACATACATACATGCATACATACAAGCATACATACATACATACATACAAGCATACATACATGCATACATACAAGCATGCATACAAGCATACATACATGCATACATACAACCATACATACATACATTCATACATACAAGCATACATACATACAAGCATACATACATATATGCATACATACATACATACAAGCATACATACATACATGCATACATACATACAAGCATACATACATACATGCATACATACAAGCATACATACATACATACATAAATACAAGCATACATACATACATGCATACATACATACAAGCATACATACATACATTCATACATACATGCATACAAGCATACATACATACATGCATACATGCATACATACATACATAGATACATACATACATACATACATACATACAAGCATACATACAAGCATACAAACATGCATACATACAAGCATACATACATGCATACAAACATGCATACATACAAGCATACAAACATAGATACATGCATGCATGAAAACAAGCATGCATACATACATACAAACATGCATAGATACATGCATACATACAAGCATAAAACATGCATACATACAAACATAAAAACATACAAACATAGATACATGCATTCATGAAAACAAACATGCATACAAGCATTTAAACAAAAATACATGCATGCATACAAGCATACATACATACATGCATACAAACAAGCATACATACATACATGCATACATACAAGCATACATACATACATGCATACATACAAGCATACATACATACATACAAGCATACATACATGCATACATACATACAAGCATGCATACAAGCATACATACATGCATACATACAACCATACATACATACATTCATACATACAAGCATACATACATACAAGCATACATACATATATGTATACATACATACATACAAGCATACATACATACATGCATACATACATACAAGCATACATACATACATGCATACATACAAGCATACATACATACATACATAAATACAAGCATACATACATACATGCATACATACATACAAGCATACATACATACATACATTCATACATACATGCATACAAGCATACATACAAGCATACATACATACATACATGCATACATACATACATAGATACATACATACATACATACATACAAGCATACATACAAGCATACAAACATGCATACATACAAGCATACATACATACATACAAGCATACAAACATGCATACATACAAGCATACAAACATAGATACATGCATGCATGAAAACAAGCATGCATACATACATACAAACATGCATAGATACATGCATACATACAAGCATAAAACATGCATACATACAAACATAAAAACATACAAACATAGATACATGCATTCATGAATACAAACATGCATACAAGCATTTAAACAAAAATACATGCATGCATACAATCATACATACATACATGCATACAAACAAGCATACATACATACATGCATACATACAAGCATACATACATACATGCATACATACAAGCATACATACATAAATACATAAAAGCATACAAACATGCATACATACAAGCATGCATACAAGCATACATACATGCATACAACCATACATACATACATTCATACATACAAGCATACATACATACAAGCATACATACATATATGCATACATACATACATACAAGCATACATTCATACATGCATACATACATACAAGCATACATGCATACATACAAGCATACATACATACATAAATACAAGCATACATACATACATGCATACATACATACAAGCATACATACATACATACATACATTCATACATACATGCATACAAGCATACATACAAGCATACATACATACATGCATACATGCATACATACATACATACATACAAGCATACATACAAGCATACAAACATGCATACATACAAGCATACATACATACATACAAGCATACAAACATGCATACATACAAGCATACAAACATAGATACATGCATGCATGAAAACAAGCATGCATACATACATACAAACATGCATAGATACATGCATACATACAAGCATAAAACATGCATACATACAAACATAAAAACATACAAACATAGATACATGCATTCATGAAAACAAACATGCATACATACATACAAACATGCATACATACATACATGAATACATACAAGCATAAAAACATGCATGCATACAAACATACATACATACAAACATGCATACATTCAAGCATAAAAACATGCATACATAAAAGCATACAAACATACAAACATACATACAAACATGCATACATACAAGCATACAAACATGCATACATACAAGCATACATACATACATACATACAAGTATAAAAACATGCATACATACATTACATACATACAAACATACATATATACATACATACAAACATGCATACATACATACATGCATACAAACAAGGATACAAACATGCATACATAAAAGTATACAAACATGCATACATGCATACAAGCATACGAACATGCATACATACAAGCATAAAACATACATAGCAAGCATACAAACATACATACAAGCATACAAACATGCACACATACATACAAGCATAAAAACATGCATACCTACAAGCACACAAACATATATACATGCATGAATGAAAGCATATGCATACATATGCATACATACATACAAGCATACAAGCATGCATACAAAAAATGCATGCATGAAAACAAACAAACATACATACAAACATGCATACATACAAGCAAGCAAACATACATACATGCATGAAAACAAACATATATACATACATGCATACACACATGCATACATACATACAAGCAAGCATACAAACATACATGCATGCATGAAAACAAACATGCATACATACATACATACAAGCATACAAACATACATACATGCGTGAAAACAAACATACATACATGTATGCATACATACATACAAGCATAAAAAACATAGATACATGCATACATAAAAATTATACCATAGAACTAAGGGGTAGAACTTGTGGAAACTGAACAAGACAAATTTACGTTTGTATAAATTGTTTATTGGTGGTACATTTTCCTACATCTTAGACATTGGGGCATATGTATCAAGTTCCGAATGGAGCTTGATGCCCCGTGTTTCTGGCGAGCCTGCAGGCTCTCCAGAAACAGCAGTTATGAAGCAGCGGTCACGAAGACCGCTGCTCCATTACCTGTCCGCCTGCTCAGAGCACAGACAGACCTTGATAACTAGAGGCCAGTGTATATCATGTTTGTACACAGAACATATATATGAGTGGTCATTCTATGACTTTAAGTGTCAAAGTGGATTTGAACATTTTGGTGAACATCTGGTGAACATTTTGGTTTATATGTTACACACCTCTTGAATATTAATTCTTCATAGATACTTTATGCTATTGAGTGCACTCACCCCATTTGGAATTGTTGTGGCTGTTGTACACACACATTTATATATACACAAGTAATAATTCACTTACAAGAATCAGAAAATATTATTCTAATGTTGACATTATGTAGAGGGTTACATGGAACTGAATCTATTTATGGCATCTACTCTGTAATTTAAGTAGGCTTGCACTAGACCAGCACTAGCATATCCCAGGTTTGTATTCCACAGTTTATTATGTTAATTTGTCTGACCTTTATATTTAAAGAATATATTACAGAAAATAATCTGTATGAAGGAAGAAAAGAAGTGTATTTAATTGTTAATTGTCTTGGGAAATATTTTAAAATGTATCTAAACAAAAATCTACAACAAGAATGATAACTGAGTACTGCTCTCCCACATAGGAAGCACTGTATTATACTACTATCCTACACAGGAAGCACAATATTACACTGTTGTTTAATGTAGGGAGCACTGTATTATAGTTGTCAACAAAAGACACACTACATTGTACTACTGTCCCAAACAGGAAGCTTTCCAAAGTACTACTATTCCACACAGTGAGGCCTGCATTGTACCAATATCTCACACAGGAAGCATTGCATTAAACTACTACTTTTCCCCACAGGAAACATTGCATTATACTACTACTTTTCCACACAGGAAACATTGCATTATACTATATCTCACACAGGAAGCACTGCATTGTACTGCTATCTCAGACAGGAAGCACTGCATTGTACTACTATCTCACACAGAAAGCATTGCTTTGTTCTACTTATCCACACAGGAAACACTGCATTGTACTATTTTCCCACACAGTAAACTGCATTGTACTACGATCTCACACAGGAAGCACTGCATTATACTACTATCTCACACAGAGAGCACTGCATTGTACTACTATCTCACACAGAAAGCATTGCTTTGTACTACTATTTCACACAGGAAGCACTGCAATGTACTACTGTCTCACACAGGAAGCACTGCATTGTACTACTGGCTCACACAGGAAGCACTCAATTGTACTGCTATCTCACACAGGACACATTGCTTTGTACTAATATCTCACACAGGAAGCACTGCATTGTACTACTATCTCACACAGGAAGCAATGCTTTGTACTACTGTCTCACACAGAATGCACTGCATTGTACTGCTATCACACACAGGAAGCACTGCATTGTACTACTATTTTACACAGAAAGCCCTGCATTGTACTACTGTCTCAGACAGGAAGCACTGCATTGTATTACTATTCCAGACAGGAAACACTGCATTATGCTACAGCACTGCATTGTACTACTATCTCACACAGAAAACAATGCTTTGTACAATGTTTGAAAACATTGCTCTCCCACATAGGAAGCACTGTATTATACTACTACCCTACACAAGAAGCACAGTATTACACTGTTGTTTAATGTAGGGTGCACTGTATTATAGTTGTCAACAAAAGACACACTACATTGTACTACTGTCCCAAACAGGAAGCTTTCCAAAGTACTACTATTCCACACAGCGAGGACTGCATTGTACCAATATCTCACACAGGAAGCACTGCATTAAACTACTATCTCACACAGGAAGCACTGTATTGTACTACTATCTCAAACAGGAAGCACTGCATTGTACTACTGTCTCACACAGGAAGTACTGCATTGTACTGCTATCTCAGACAGGAAGCACTGCATTGTACTACTATCTCACACAGAAAGCATTGCTTTGTTCTACTTATCCACACAGGAAACACTGCATTGTACTATTATCCCACACAGTAAACTGCATTGTACTACTATCTCACACAGGAAGCACTGCATTATACTACTATCTCACACAGAAAGCATTGCTTTGTTCTACTTATCCACACAGGAAACACTGCATTGTACTATTATCCCACACAGTAAACTGCATTGTACTAATATTTCACACAGGAAGCACTGCATTGTACTACTATTTCACACAGAAAACACTGCTTTGTACTACTGTCTCACACAGGAAGCACTGCATTGTACTGCTATCACACACAGGAAGCACTGCATTGTACTACTATCTCACACAGGAATCACTGCATTGTACTACTGTCTCAGACAGGAATCACTGCATTATACTACTATCTCACACAGCACACACTGCTTTGTATTACTATCTCACACTGGAAGCACTGCATTATACTACTGTCTCAGATAGGAAGCACTGCATTATACTACTATCTCACAGAGGACACACTGCTTTGTACTACTATCTCACACAGGAAGCACTGCATTGTACTACTATCTCACACAGGAAGCACTGGATTGTACTACTATCTCACACAGGAAGAACTGCATTGTACTACTATCTCACACAGCACACACTGCTTTGTACTACTATCTCACACAGGAAGCACTGCATTGTACTACTATCTCACACAGGAAGCACTGGATTGTGCTACTATCTCACACAGGAAGCACTGCATTGTACTACTATCTCATACAGGAATCTTTACAACATACTACTTTTCCACACAGGAAACATTGCATTATACTATATCCCACACAGAAAGCACTGCATTATAATATTGTTCAATGTAGGAAGCACTAATATACTATTATATACTGTTGACAAAAGAGGAAACACAATAGGCATTGTTCAACCAAAAAAAAAAAAAATACTTTCCCACACCCTTTATTAAGCAAAGTTCTAACGAAATTACTGCTTGATCTCTACCATATTTAAATGCCACACTGTAGGGTTTATTCAAATAGTGCATAGCAGTGCAGGAATATTAAAAAGGTCACAGTAACTGATTACAGCGATCAAGTCTATTTCTGCAACTTTAGTGCTCGCTGAACCCTTGCTTGTTTTTCTTTAACAAATGTCAACATGACTGTCTAGCTGCCTAAAGCCTGATTGGCTGAGGGTAGCCAAGACACTCTCTCATGTGTCACACCGCTCCATTGCCTTTGGCAGCATTCAGATTTTTGGGCATTCAGTTCAGTTCAGACCAGATCTTAATAAAAAGCCCACATGCAGGTACCTTGTTCCCTAGCAATCTATTTACTGTTTGAGCCAACATCATCATATGTTTGCTAGAATCTAGGCAAAAAAAGCATTATAATTCAGGAGCTGCACAGAAAGAAAAATGAACTAAAAAAAAGAACCTTTTTGGTATTATAGAAAACCTTAGTGTTGTATAAACAGCCAGCAGCAAAACAGCAGGTCTTGGTCAGTATCTGAAAATACACAAAAATGCAGTAACTATATACAGTGTACTCAGAATAGGAAAAAAATAATAAAAGAAACTGATGTGTTCAGAAATGTTACGTATAGCCCCATAAAATAATATGTTCATTATATGTATACAAACAAGCCTAGTATTTATTTACGTGCTGCAGATAAACTTTATTACTATTTAATAACAGCAAAAGATAAACAAATATCACAGCTATATTTGTAGCAACTGCTATTTAACAACAGCGAACGATAAATAAATATCACATATATATATATATATATATATATATATATCTCAAATGCTGAATCATATCTCTGAATTTAAGTGCTGCAGTTTATTTTATATATGAAAATGATAGAAATAGCAGAAATACATTCGGCTAGATTATGAGTTGTGCGTTATGGTGAAAAAGCAGTGTTATGGCTCTTTTTCACTACTGCTGGTACAAACAACCCCCCAACAGTTAAACCCACCACCCACACAACCCCCCCCCCAAATAAAAACCTATCTAAAAAAACCTAAGCTTCCCATTGCCCTGAAAAGGGCATTTGGATGGGTATTGCCCTTAAAAGGGCATTTAGCTCTTTTACGGTGCCCAAAGTCCCTAATCTAAAAATAAAACCCACCCAATAAACCCTTAAAAAAACTTAACACTAAGCCCCGAAGATCCACTTACTGTTTTTGAGGACCGGACATCCATCCTCATCCAGCCAGGAGAAGTCTTCATCCAAGCGGCAAGAAGTCCTCAACGAAGCCGGGAGAAGTCTTCATCCAAGCGTCAAGAAGTCATCCTCCAGGCGGGCAGAAGTCTTCATCCAGACGGCATCTTCTATCTTCATCCTTTCCGACGCGGAGCGGCTCAATCTTCAAGACATCCAGCGCAGAGCATCCTCTTCTTTCGATGACTATTGAAGAATGAAGTTTCCCTTTAAATGACATCATCCAAGATGGCGTCCCTTGAATTCTGATTGGCTGATAGAATTCTATCAGCCAATTGGAATTAAAGGGTAAAAAAATCTATTGGCTGATGCAATCAGCCAATAGGATTGAGCTTTAATCCTATTGGCTGATCCAATCAGCCAATAGGATTGAGCTTGCATTCTATTGGCTGTTCCAATCAGCCAATAGGATTGAGCTCGCATTCTATTGGCTGTTCCAATCAGCCAATAGAATGCAAGCTCAATCCTATTGGATAATTGCATCAGCCAATAGAATGCAAGCTCAATCCTATTGCATCAGCCAATAGGATTTTTTACCCTTTAATTCTGATTGGCTGATAGAATTCTATCAGCCAATCAGAATTCAAGGGACGCCATCTTGGAGGACGTCATTTAAAGGGAAACTTCATTCTTCAGTAGCCATCGAAAGAAGAGGATGCTCTGCACCAGATGTCTTGAAGATGGAGCTGCCCCGCATCGGAAGGCTGAAGATAGAAGATGCCGTCTGGATGAAGACTTCTGCCCGTCTGGAGGACAACTTCTTGCCGCTTGGATGAAGACTTCTCCCAGCTTCGTTGAGGACTTCTTCCTGCTTGGATAAAGACTTCTCCCGGCTGGATGAGGATGGATGTCCGGTCTTCAAAAACTGTAAGTGGATCTTTGGGGGTTAGTGTGAGTTTTTTTTAAGGGTTTATTGGGGGGTTTTATTGTTAGATTAGGGACTTTGGGCACTGTAAAAGAGCTAAATGCCCTTTTAAGGTCAATGCCCATCCAAATGCCCTTTTCAGGGCAATGGGGAGCTTAGGTTTTTCAGGTAGGTTTTTATTTGGGGGGGGGGTTGGTTGTGTGGGTGTTGGGTTTTACTGTTGGTGGGTTGTTTGTATTTTTTTTTACAGGTAAAAGAGCTGATTTCTTTCGGGCAATGCCCTGCAAAAGGCCCTTTTAAGGGCCATTGGCAGTTTAGTTTAGGCTAGGGTTTTATCATGACTATTCAGTTACAGTACAGTGTCTTAGTAATAATTCAGTTTTATAACATATGTAGTACCGAAGTATTCAATTATTATATATTTTATTTTCACATTGCCCCATATTATTATTATTATTAATATTAACAATAATGAATAATAACAAAAATAATAATAATAACAATAACAACAATAATAATAATAATACTAATAATAAATTATAGTAAGTTCTGCATTATTCAATAGGTTATTCTGGAAGCAAATAATTATCCAATTTCATACCGTAAGCCAAGCTCACAACTGTCCTCATTTTGTAGAATGGTCACAATTTGGCAGCTCTATTCTGATCTCCCACCACGTTCTCTCTTCTATGAATGTCCTAGTTTCACTAGGTTAAATCTCAGAAATGTAAACCTTTCCCAGAAATACCGCAACACTGCCTTCAAACTGCACCCTGAAAAACAGATCACCCCCACACTGTCCCATGTTAGCTATGCAGACCTCTGCATCAACATGACACTGCACTGATGGCACAGCATTGTCCCATAATGTTATGCAGCATTGTCCCATAATGTTATTAAGGAGGTACAGCATTGTCCCATAGTTTTATTCTTCAGGAAGGTCAATATTATACCATGATTTTATACAGGAAGTAAAGCACAGTCCCATAGGTTTAGGTCTAGCATTGTCTTATATTTTATATAGGAAGTACAGGTTGTGCAATATTTTATACAGGAAGTATAGCATTGCCCATATTTTATACAGGAAGTACAACATTCCCCATATTTTATACAGGAAGTACAACATTCCCCATATTTTACACAGGAAGTACAACATTCCCCATATTTTATACAGGAAGTACAACATTCCCCATATTTTACACAGGAAGTACAACATTCCCCATATTTTACACAGGAAGTACAGCATTCCCCATATTTTACACAGGAAGTACAACATTCCCCATATTTTACACAGGAAGTACAGCATTCTCCATATTTTATACAGGAAGTACAGGATTCCCCATGTTTTATACAGGAAGTACAGCATTCCCTATATGTTACACAAGAAGTACAGCATTCCCCATGTTTTATACAGGAAGTACAGCATTCCCCATGTTTTATACAGGAAGTACAGCATTCCCCATGTTTTATATAGGAAGATTAGCATTCCCCATATTTTACACAGGAAGTACAGCATTCCCCATAGCTTTATACAGAACATTTAGTATTGTCTTATTATTTATGCAATAAATAGTACATTATCCTCTTATCTGATACAGTATTATCTTATAGTGCCATTCAAGATGGGCTACACCATATCATTGTTTCACATAGGCCCTTTGTAGAAACACTATCTGCTTTTCCTATACCAGAAGGACTGCATTATACCTCTTCTCCATACAGAAAGCACTGCCTTAATTTATTGTTCAATGACTGCATTTTCCATACAGTGTGTACAGTATTGTCCTATCTTGACCTTGCATCATTTTTGTTCTATGTGCTCGTAAATTGCAACAGATTTAATGCATTTTAAAACAATTAACTTGTTGCTATAAATTGATTCACAGATATCAGAAGGTGTTAACACAGCATGGTCCACAATTAAATGCCATAACACATTGTATTGCAGTAGTTTGCAACTCGGAAGCAGCGTATAATAGGAGAAATGAAGGAAGCTGACCTCAAAGGGTAATGTGCATTATTAATCCACAGTAGGCTCGCCTTGTAATGAAATTCCCATCCTCTCTTCTTGTAAGCTGAAAACTAGCAGAAATCCAGTAGGACATGACTACAATTACAATACAATCAAGGGATGGAAGAAAACTTGGTTTGAGTTGATGAGGGCTGATTAAAACAGAACAGCTTTTCCGAAACTGACTTAATTAATTCCAGGGGAAAACGAACCTTAGCTGCAATGAATGCACAGCTTTGGCTCTGCCTGGGCACTGAGCAACTTGGGATTTTTTATTTTTTAAAGTTTGTGCATTAGTTTAAATCTGGGGTAGAAAGACTGGAGGGTATAATTCTGGTTCTCTAGGGGCAATGGCAGTGAAGAAATGTATACTTTTTTTATTCCTGAAAGTTAACATAAAAAAAATTAACCCAACAAATACTTATGTTAACAAATATTCTTACTTTCTTAAGTGAAGGGTTAAAGGGACACTGAACAAAAAAAAAAATTATTTCATGATTCAGACAGAGCAGGCAATTTTAGGCGACTTTCTAATTTACTCCCATTATCATTAGTCGCCTCTGTTAGCTTTCCAAATTTCTAAAGTGGTAACTTTGGTAACTTTATTTTAAAAAGCAGGAATTGTAAGCATAGGAGCCGGCCCATTTTTGGTTCAGAACCCTGGATAGCGCTTGCTGATTGGTGGCTACATTAAGCCATCAATAAGCAAGTGCTACCCAGGTGCCGAACCCAATATGCGCTGACTCATAAGCTTACATTCATGCTTTTTCAAATTAAGATACCAAGAGAACAAAGAAAAATTGATAATATTAGTTAATTACAAAGTTGCTTAAAATAGTCTGTTCTGTCTGAATCATGAAATAAAATATTTGGGTTCAGTATCCCTTTAATAAAATGAGCAGTGGTTAGAGTTCACTTGCACTAAGGCATAGAATTACACATGAGAATATAGAGGCCGGTGGGGTAGCTCAGCTGGTAAATGCCCTGACTACCAAAAAGCCTGTTTAAAAGATCCAAGGTCACAGGTCCTTCTGAGGTCGATAAAATGAGTACCATTAAATTTGGTAATAATAACAACTATTACTATTCAGCTGCCGATTTGGTTAATTCCGAGAGTGAGCGCTGAAAAAGCGATTTGAGTCCCACTGGGAGAAAAGCGCTATATAAATACTAGTTATTATTATTATTATTATTATATCATCATGTATATGGTTTATCATATTCTCCTTTTCAGTTGCCTGTTTGACAAGCTGGTTGTTGATTTTGAATTAGGAAGCCGATTGTCTTCTGTTACATTTTACTTTGTGCTATAGTATGAAGAGGTTGTTACTGGTTATGATTGTTGGTAATGTAGCTAGAGAAGATGATTATTGGTGACACATTATTGTTTTTTGACCATGTATTATGGAAAGCTGATTACTGGCCATGCACTATAAGAAAGTTGTTGGACATGGATTATGATAATTGAGTTGTTGACCATGTATTACAAGAAGCTGATAATTGGTCATGCAGCATAGACACCTCTGTTAGCGTTCCTCATTTCTAAAGTTTAGGAAAGAAATCCAGTGTTCTTCCGAAGACCTTTTGAGCGGGTTCACCACCCAGCTGATTTTAATGACCACCCTGCTAAAATATTAGCCAATATTAAGCTAAAATGAGCTAATATTAAAAATGTTCATTTTTATTGCACAGATTATCATTAAATACATGTAGGTTAAATTATGATACTAATTTGTGCTTTGGATAGGGAAAAAATATATATATAAGAAAATATTACACTGCCCACAACCCAGCTAACCAGCTAAACCCAGCTAAATATAAATATACATACATAATATATATTCTAAAGTTCTAATTTATCTGTGATAAAATAATGGTCTCGTTCAAGAGACATATTGAGTTTAATTTGCTTCAACCAGGTGGGTAAATTAGGCTCTCTTTCTTGTTTCCAAATCCTAGGAACCAGCTGTGTGGCACAACTGATGGCCAGCTGTAGTAATTATAGTAAACAAATTACATGATCAAATTTGTTAGAGCATATCATTTTAAGATTATTAACGCTGAACTACTGTGTATTTAACCTCCACAAAAGGGTTAAACACACAGTAAAAGTACAGAGGGGAAACTGCTTCTTATCCCATCAGAAGCTCAGCTTTGTAACTAGGGCTGCTGATTGACTGCATGTCATTTTTAATCTTTTATGGCCCTTTAAATTTTAGAACACAATCTGAAAAATTCTAAGTGCTCACTTTTCTGTGAAAGTTATCAAATACTATAATGTAATAAAAGTAATTACCAATATTAAAATAAAAAAAAAAGAAACCAATAAAATCAGCACCAAGTAGGGGTGAAATGACTTGACCAATTGTCCTTGTGGGGTAGTTATCAGTCACTGAATAGTAACATCTACTGGTCTAATGAGCTCCCATTGGCTCCATAGTAGTGAAGGTGCTGCTCCTGTGTGAAGCCACCGTTGTAAGCGTTTATCACACCAATTCCAAATCTGAAAGAAAACACAGAGCGCGCCTCCGATTCAAAGCAGTGTACAATTTATTAAATTGCACAAATACAAAATATAAGTTCCACTTACTAGAAGATAAGACTTGCTTGAGTGACCGCAATGTGCAGCACAATGAAAGAGATGTGTGTGTATTTTAATAATTTGTTATACTGCTTTAAAGCAGAGGTGCGCCTTGTGTTTTTTTTTTATAGATTTGTACCTTTAAATTTTAGGTTTTGACTTTAAATTTAGGTAGAATATATTAAATAAAAGTGATAATGGGTTTAGTTGTAAATTACGAGTCTTTTTAGATGGATATGTATGTCGTCCCAAAATGGTTGTATTTTGAGGGCATGACACATAGCACACTTTCTCCAACAACAATCAGAGGCCCCTGTGGTCAAATATCAATGCATTAGAAAATTGTAAATGGTTTCCATACGTGTAGCTGAATAAACAGATTCAATTTTCCCAAAATTATATGAAACTGTTAATTGCACACAGCATGCATTGAAATTAATGAATTGAAACACATTAGGCAGTTATCATTATTGAATTAATTAGCAGTCATGTTTTATTTTTGCTCTTCCCGTGTATATTACGCTGCCATAAAAATTAGGGAAAGTCAAACTATAAGCCCCTAAAAATGCTCAGTTTATAATTCTTATAGTTATGTATGTGTTTAATCAGATTTTCCTGGTAAATTGTACCTCATATACTGTACGCAACATTATTATTATTATTATTATTATTATTATTATTGTTAATAATAATGTTATATGTATATATAGCACCAACTATGACATTAAGTATAAAGCTGCAAAGTACAAGAGTAAAAAAACATTGATATGAATGATAAAGTGTATAGAGCCCTGTCTGTGGGTCTGTTAGCTGTAAACCACAATTACTTGAAATGATTGACAGGACAGACGGACTTGCAGCTAAAAGTCTAAGGGACGTACATGGGAGTGATGAGCGGAAGTAAACAGAGATGAGGTAAGCATGATAGTGTAGACTGTATACATCCCTGAACAGATATGGTTTTAAGGAACAGAGGCAGATCTAACTAAAAAATACCAGGAGATTCACATAACTGGTGCAGTTCTGGAAAGGTCTTGCAGATGGGAGTGTGAGGAAGTAATAAGTCATAAGGAGAGAAGTAGTTTGTTTGCAAAGTGGAAGGGGCAGGTAGGATATTATTTGTAGACAAAGCAGAGATAAAGGGGGGTGCAGTGCATGTTAGGGTCTGGATCTTGAGACTAAGGGAAGTTAATGGGGGGACTGGCAGAGGGTTGCAGAAAATGCAAGAAAGATGTGTCTGTCAGAGGTATCCTGATGGATTGCTGTGCAGAGAGTGGACAGTTTAGGAGACCATAGGGAATAGAGTTGCTATAGTCAAGATGGAAATGTTGTCAGTTCTTCCTAAACTGAATCTTTGTTTGCAATGTGGAAACTGGGGTTTGAGCTAATAACTGTCAACATTGAAGAGATCTGAGATGACAACTTGAAAATAAAACTAAAAACTATGGAGTTATGTCATAACTTGCTGTAGTGTTTAAAGCAGACTAATCAACCATCCATGATTTTGCAGTTTTCCACCACTTATCCTTCCTATTATAAGTTCCAGGTTTACTAAGCAAAACCAGAAACCATCCTTCGCTCCATGTACAAATGTCTAGCCATACTTACTCACTTGCCAGCCATGCCACTAGACCATCATGACTTTATTCCTGAACTTCCGTGAACCCCCTTCCCATATCAAAGTTTAGAGTTATTTACAAGTAAAGTGGGCTTATCCATCATTGGACAGCACATGGCCCATTTGGTCCCACATGAGTAGTTAAATAAACCCTTAAAGATTCAACTAAAGGCTTTCTCTTAGTGATATAGCCACTGCAAAATCAACTGTGTTGTTGTCATTGAGATGAATCAAGATATGTGCCAAATCAGTGTTATGATGACTCAACACTAGTTTTTTAATCACAAGATTTTTGCATAACAATTTGTGCACCAATGAGCTTCTCCTGGACAGTTCCTAGACCACTTACAGATTTCAGCTTCTGGTTGCTAAATAAAAATATAAAATTTATTTTAATGATAAAACAGCCAATAAGACAAAATGTATTGTAGTCTACAATTAATTGTATATTTGTGTTTATTCTGCAACGATAACCTGTTCATCCATTTAAAGTTGTGATGAATCTTAGCTAAACAAGTGCTTAATTACATGGATGTAATGACATGGCACAAACAATCTTTTGGCTTCTGGCAGGATAACACTATTAGCGCACATTAATCTTGTATTTCACAGCTAATCGCAGGAGACTCTTATAAGGGAGACTGCAGGCCCCTAATTCAAAGATATTGGAAATACTTCATTAGTGCGGAATGTGCGGGGGGGTAGTCACCTGGGAACTGGGACTAGAAACATGCAATTTAGAAAGAATATCTAATTGCAATAAATAAAAGGGGATGAGTTTTGCTGTATAAATCAGGTATTTTGGGATAATGTATACTTGTGTCATTATCTGCTCTCAGACAGTTGTATTAATTTGTTTGCCTGACCAAGGCATCACCTATACCCAAGACCACGTGAACTGTCACTTTCAGTTCCGCATTGAAGAACATTCTGCTCTTGTATGCTGATGCATTTACTTTAATGGTAATTAATGCCGTTAGCTTTGTAATTAAAAAAAACAACAACTTTTGCTTTTCTATACTGGCAGGCGATAAGGCTGCAAGTAGGAATTAATTAAAAGGAGATGAATTGCCTTCAGTTAAATTGAAGAGAAAGGAGGAGCGAGAGAATACATGGAGGGGGGGGGGTATATTAGGAGTGACAGGATATATAAGCACAATCAAGATAAGAGAACACATAAACAAAGGAATGGAGAGGGATTCTTGGAAGTTTAAAATAAAGATTACTGAGAAAAGAAACACTGCAACAGATGATTTCGGTCCATAGACAACATGATATTGAAAAAAAGAAATGTAATTGCTTAGATCGGATATGATGTATAAATTGAAGCATCATTGAAGAGATCTATTACACCAAGGGGTTTTATGGTCCTATATTGTATTGAATATTATTCAGTCTCACCAAAAAGATATAATGCAGCTTTAGTAAAAGGGCTAGATTGCAAGTGGAGGGCTAATTTATTACATGCCCACAAACGGCCAAATTTTCCCGTTTGCAAGCTCGAGATAAATAATCAGCCATTACAAGGGGCTGGTTATTGCTACTGTGAGCTTGCGGTAGCAATTAGTGCTTAGAAAATTAACCAGAGATCAGATCTCTAGTTCATTTTATAAATATAGACATATATATATATATATATATAAGTGCATTGGAGCCCTTCGCAGATAAGTAGATCAAAACATGAAAAGGCATATTCATGCAATATTCATATTTAATAAATGTTTTAACTATGTATTCGCTGTAAATATTTCACATTCCAATGTTCTGCACTTAGCAGAATATGTTCTAAGTATTTATATTTATATATATATATATATATATGCATATATCTATATATAATCATGTATGTTTATATATATATATATATATATATATATACACTGTATATATAATCTATATCTAGTAGATATTTGATGATCCAAGCACTCACTGTTAGTACAAGTGCCTGGGTGCTCTCTTTAAGGTACATAAATGCATATAGTGTTGAAGAGGTACTCTCTGGGCTTTTCAAAAAATTATTGATTCAGCTTTTGATTCAAATTAAATTTCTTTATTCATCCAGGTCAACGTTTTGGTCCTCGTAGGGACCTTTCTCAAGACCAAATGTTTTCTCTGTTTCTTTATGTCACTCGTTCAGATATATATATATATAGAAATATGTGAAGAGCATTGGAATGCAAAATATTCATATTTTCATGTCGGGTTAGCGCACTTGAGACTATGCAATTTGGTTTTCGAGCAAGTAGGGTGTTAGGTTTAGTTTTGGTTTTTTTAAAACTTTTTTGGTCCATTGACTTCTATGAGGGGAATAGTTTTTTACCTGTGAATGATATTCTAAATTCGACTTTTTACTTGTGTCAGGTTAGCACGCAAGCAAAAACAGATTCTTTCAACTTATAATACAAGCACAACCTGAGGCACTTAGATATGAAAACATTTTTAGTCCTCCCTTGTCACTTTGCTATGTAATCAGGTTATTTGATTATAAAGATAGTGACTGTAGGGCCCTCTCTAGCATGGAATGCAGCTAGGGGTTAATTGTTATTAGGTGCAAAGTGTGTGTAAGGTAGGAATGCAACATTGTTGCAGATGTAAAGGTGAAGACCAACTGAGGTTAAAAGGTGAAGACAACTACTATTTGGTCTCTTCTTCCTTTGGCATCTGAAGCTTCCCTGACATCCCTCCCTGGTGGCTGGCAATTGGTTACGGCTCCCGTAAGGAAGCTAATTGTCGTTGGCTCGAGGAGGGTTAGTCGACCTGGACTCACTAAGTCCATAGACCATAAAAAGTTTCTTTAAAGGTCACAACATACTAGATGACTCGCTGTTCCTGGTGTTATTGCTGCTTGTTATAGTGACACCTCGCCTAGGCGGTTGGTCATGGCCTAGACACCAGGAAGGGAGGTGATTGAGTGACGGCAATTGACAAGGGTAGTGACACCACCAGGAATGGCCTTGGGGTCTTCCCTTGGGTATGTGATGGACTGAATAACTCACAACAATTTTTGTCTCTGTCAAAAGGGCGTAGAAGAAGGGCTCCGTTATATGTCAGCTTCTCTGGGCCACTGACCATATAAGAATGGGCTAATAATATTACCTATAGTTTAGGGCCTGATTGTGACCACCTTTAAATTAATGCTGTTATTGCCTGATGTTTTTTGTCATTTTTAATAAATGTGACCACATTTTTTTTCTCTCCCAAACAAACGGGGCTATGTGTTATTTGTTAAATTGAGTTTAATTAAGTTAAGGGGGTTTGTAGATACACATTGGGAATTAATAGGGCATTTAATCCCTGTGGTGAAGTTTTGAGACTGAGGATGTTTATAGGTGCTTGCATTCCATATTAAATGTATCTAAAGTGTAAAGAAAAAAAGACTATTGGCCAATTTATTAAGCTGTGAATGCTCCCCCCGAAATAAAAGTTAAGAAGCAGCGGTCATAAGACCTCTGAGGTGGCGGGCAGCAATCAACCCAATCAGATACGATCGGATGATTGACACCCCCTGCTAGCGGCCAATTGGCTGCAAATGTGCAGGGGGCAGCAGTGCACAAGCATTTCACTAGAAATGCTTGTGCAATGTTAAATGCCGACAACATATGATGTTGGCATTTAGCGATGTTGGGCGGACATGATCCGCTACAGCAGATCATGTCCATCCGACATTTAATAAATCTACCCCATATATCTAATTCTTATTATAAAGTGTTACACAAATTCCTTATTTATTTGCCTCTGTTCATATACAATTTTATTTTTTTGCTGACCTTGTTTACAATTATTCTATAAAGCTGATTTGTTGGTTTTGGTTTAATTCTGTACTTTCAAATGAAAAATGCATTCAGACAAAAACAAGTGTTATTTATGAACCTGTCTTTCTAATCCTACTTTATAAATTACAGCAGTCAGATTAGCAAAGAATGTCAGGCATATGAAATGACGGCACATTGAAATAATTTATGTGCTCAAGCAGTCAGATTTATGTACGATGGAGCAAAGACAGAGGGGTTGGTTTTGTTCCTAGGAAAGTGATCGCACAGCCGTTTACCCACTCCCTACCATAATGTCACTGGCAGGAAGAACCCTCTGGCCATAAAGTATATAGGGCTGCAATTATGTGTTCAGAGCTATTAAACTGCACTGAGACTGATAATCTAAAGTGACACAGATCCCTCTAGTTTAATAGTTTATAATAGAGCCTGAATTAAATGGACAGTCTACTTAATTTTTTTTTTTATTGTTTAAAAAGATAATGCGTTTACTACTATATAAATATACTTTCTAACTGCTAAGTCTGCTTATTGCTAAGCAGAAGTAGGCTGCCTCTTAAATTTTAATGAGCTTTTTAAAATCTTACACAACTGCTAGACAGTGCTAGTTCATGTATGCTATATAGATAACATTGTACACACTCCCATGGAGAATGATAATGGTTATACAAGAATCAGCACTGATTGGCTAAAAGATTTAAAAAAACAAAACACTGAGACAAGGGGCAGCCTGCAGAGGCTTAGATTCAGAAGTGTATCATTGTTTCCCTTTTTCTTCCAGAAAAACTGAAGTGCATACCAATGAGCGTCTCCCACGAATGAAAACAGGACATGCTTTTATCTAACAAAATGCCACTTTGAAATTATTTTAAAACATTTGAATGCATATTATTTGCAATGTATATAATCATTTCTAATGCATAATTACAAAAGTTTATGTTAATGTCCCTTTAAATGGACATCGAAATCAGTTGTATAGAGTACCCAAATATCCTGCATTTTAAAGGACTATTCCCATTTACTCGCTTTCCATCTGTAATTCCTTAGGAACTTTGTTCCAGTTCTAAGGCCACACAGGCATGCAAACCCCTCCCCACCAAGCCCTGGCTGAGAAGTGTCTCTGCTCCATAAATCTTCCTAAGTCACCAGTCTCTATATTTTTATCTACCACTTCTGCCTATTTCTTTAAAGGGACTTTTTTTTGCATGATTCAATTTTAATCAACTTTCTAATTTACTCCTATTATCATTTTTTCTTCGTTCTCTTGCTATCTTTATTTTAAAAGCAGGAATGCAAATCTTAGCAGTCAACCCATTTTAGGTTCAGCACCATGGATAGCGCTTGCTTATTGATGACTACATTTACCCACCAATAAGCAAGCATAACCCAGGCTCTCAACTAAAAATGGGCCATCTCCTATGCATCACATTCCTGCTTTTTAAATAAATATAGCAAGAGAACGAAGAAAAATTGATTATAGGAGTAAATTAGAAAGTTGCTTAAAATTGCATGCTCTATCGGAATCATGGAAGAAAAAATTTGGGTTTAGTGTCCCCTTAACTACTTTTTTTCATTAAGAATGTCTGCAAAGTACTCCTGAACCTGCAAACTGCTCTAATTTGACATCTTGCCCCCCTGTTCTGGTATTGCTTTTATTCAGAACTATGTTTCATTATTTACCCTGAAGCCTCTTTTATTATTCAGTATTACACGTTAGACACTTGAAGCACATAACAGTAATTCCCATAGAACTTGACTTTTAAAATTAAAAATTAACATTTCTTTCAAGAAAAATGAGTGAAGTCTGGAAAACTTACTTATAATGTCATAACAATTTTCTTTCAAGACTTATAAGAAATGTGACTTATTAGAATGTTAGAAGGTTCAGATAGTCTTTAAAAATGTGCAAGACCTGCCAAACACCAGCTACTAAAAGGGTTATTTAAAATTGTATGGGTTTAAGACAGTATTTTAAAAATTATTTTACAGATTTTCCTTTCAGTTTTTATGCTTTTGGGGAATGACCATCAATACAGCTGTTGGGGGTTTTGGTTATCAACTAGTGTGCTTATGTTGCATGCACCAGTATGCACTTGCTGATGTTTTTAAAGTCCAAATGATCAGTGTTTAACTTAAAAGGACTGTAAAGTCTAAATTAAAGTGTAGTTAAATTCGCTTTAACTTACATTTCATTATAGAAATGACATTCAATTCCCTGCGGTCCTCTGCCCATTTCAAAAGTCAATTTTTCTGTGAGCTAAAGGTTTGAACTGTTCTCCAATCAGCGCTCTTCCCTTAAAGGGACACTAAACCCAATTTTTTTCTTTAATGATTCAGATAGAGCATGCAATTTTAAGCAACTTTCTAATTTACTTCTATTATACATTTTTCTTTGTACTCTTGCTATCTTTATTTAAAAAGCAGGAATGTAAAACTTAAGAGCCGGCCCATTTTTGTTTGAGAACCTGGGTTATGCGTGCTTATTGGTTTGCTAACTGTATCCACCAATAAGCTAGCACTATCCATGGTGCTGAACCTAAAATGGGCCGGCTCCTAAGCTTTAAATTTCTACTTTTTAAATAAAGATAGCAAGAGAACGAATAAAAATTGATAGTAGGAGTAAATTAGAAAGTTACTTAAAATTGCTACTCTATCTGAATCATTAAATAAAATATTTGGGTTTAGTGTCCCTTTAAGGCACTTTTACTGTAGCTAAAGTGCTGATTTGAAAACAAATGTTAGCTCACAGAAAGATTTACTTTTGAAGTGGGCGGGGGAACGAGAGGTATTTGAATTTCATATCTACATTAAAAAGTAAGTTATAGCGTAACTTCATTACAACTGATTAATTAAACTCCATCTAAAATATCACTAACATTACGGATCTGTTTTTTAAAGGGGAGGGTTTACCATCGCTTTATGCTTCCATTGCTTACATACAGCGTGCCACTTTAAAGATGTTTTCATTATATTTCTATTATTAATGTTACTTTATTCTATTAGTATCCTTTATTGAATAATATGCCTAGATAGGATGATAGTGTTTTTTTAGCAATCTAACGGCTAGATTTAGAGTTTTTTCGGTAACGACCCACGTAGCTAACGCTGGCTTTTTTCTGGCCGCACCTTTAAAATAACTCTGGTATTGAGAGTCCACAGAATGGCTGTGTTAGGCTCCAAAAAAGGAGCGTAGAGCATATTTAACGCAACTTCAACTCTCGATACCAGAGTTGCTTACGGACGCGGCCAGCCTCAAAAACGTGCTCGTGCACGATTCCCCCATAGAAAACAATGGGGCTGTTTGAGCTGAAAAAAAAACCTAATACCTGCAAAAAAGCCGCGTTCAGCTCCTAACGCAGCCCCATTGTTGTCTATGGGGAAACACTTCCTACGTCTGCACCTAACACCCTAACATGTACCCCGAGTCTAAACACCCCTAACCTTACACTTATTAACCCCTATTCTGCCGCCCCCGCTATCGCTGACTCCTGCATATTATTATTAACCCCTAATCTGCCGCTCCATAAACCGCCGCTATTTACATTATCCCTATGTACCCCTAATCTGCTGCCCCTAACACCGCCGACCCCTATATTATATTTATTAACCCCTAATCTGCCGCCCACAATGTCGCCTCCACCTGTCTACACTTATTAACCCCTAATCTGCCGACCGGACCGCACCGCTATTATAATAAAGTTATTAACCCCTAATCCACCTCACTAACCCTATAATAAATAGTATTAACCCCTAATCTGCCCTCCCTAACATCGCCGACACCTAACTTCAAACATTAACCCCTAATCTGCCGACTGGAGCTCACCGCTATTCTAATAAATGTATTAACCCCTAAAGCTAAGTCTAACCCTAACACTAACACCCCCCTAAGTTAAATATAATTTAAATCTAACGAAATTAATTAACTCTTATTAAATAAATTATTCCTATTTAAAGCTAAATACTTACCTGTAAAATAAATCCTAATATAGCTACAATATAAATTATAATTATAGCTATTTTAGGATTTATATTTATTTTACAGGTAACTTTGTATTTATTTTAACCAGGTACAATAGCTATTAAATAGTTAAGAACTATTTAATAGCTAAAATAGTTAAAATAATTACAAAATTACCTGTAAAATAAATCCTAACCTAAGTTACAATTAAACCTAACACTACACTATCAATAAATTAATTAAATACAATGCCTACAATTACCTACAATTAAACCTAACACTACACTATCAATAAATTAATTAAATACAATACCTACAAATAACTACAATGAAATAAACTAACTAAAGTACAAAAAATAAAAAAGAACTAAGTTACAAAAAATAAAAAAATATTTACAAACATAAGAAAAAAATTACAACAATTTTAAACTAATTACACCTACTCTAAGCCCCCTAATAAAATAACAAAGCCCCCCAAAATAAAAAATACCCTACCCTATTCTAAATTACAAAAGTTCAAAGCTCTTTTACCTTACCAGCCCTGAACAGGGCCCTTTGCGGGGCATGCCCCAAAGAATTCAGCTCTTTTGCCTGTAAAAAAAAACATACACTACCCCCCCCCCAACATTACAACCCACCACCCACATACACCTAATCTAACCCAAACCCCCCTTAAATAAACCTAACACTAAGCCCCTGAAGATCTTCCTACCTTATCTTCACCTCACCGGGTATCACCGATCGGTCCTGGCTCCAAAATCTTCATCTAAGCCCAAGCGGGGGCTAGACATCCATCATCCGACGGCTAAAGAAGTCCAGAAGAGGCTCCAAAGTCTTCATCCTATCCGGGAAGAAGAGTAGATCCGGACCGGCAACCATCATCTTCCAAGCGGCATCTTCTATCTTCATCCGATGACGACCGGCTCCATCTTGAAGACCTCCACCGCGGACCCATCTTCTTCCGACGACGACTTCCCGGCGAATGACGGTTCCTTTAAGGGACGTCATCCAAGATGGCGTCCCTCGAATTCCGATTGGCTGATAGGATTCTATCAGCCAATCGGAATTAAGGTAGGAAAATTCTGATTGGCTGATGGAATCAGCCAATCAGAATCAAGTTCAATCCGATTGGCTGATCCGATCAGCCAATCAGATTGAGCTCGCATTCTATTGGCTGATCGGAACAGCCAATAGAATGCAAGCTCAATCTGATTGGCTGATTATATTATTTTTATTTTTTTATTAATATTATTATATTATTAGTATCCTTTATTGAATAATTTGCCTAGATAGGATGATAGTGTTTTTTTAGCAATCTAACGGCTAGATTTAGAGTTTTTGCTGTAACGACCCGCGTAGCTAACGCTGGCTTTTTTCTGGCCGCACCTTTAAAATAACTCTGGTATTGAGAGTCCACAGAATGTCAGCGTTAGGCTCCAAAAAAGGAGCGTAGAGCATATTTAACGCAACTTCAACTCTCGATACCAGAGTTGCTTACGGACGCGGCCAGCCTCAAAAACGTGCTCGTGCACGATTCCCCCATAGAAAACAATGGGGCTGTTTGAGCTGAAAAAAAAACCTAATACCTGCAAAAAAGCAGCGTTCAGCTCCTAACGCAGCCCCATTGTTGTCTATGGGGAAACACTTCCTACGTCTGCACCTAACACCCTAACATGTACCCCGAGTCTAAACACCCCTAACCTTACACTTATTAACCCCTATTCTGCCGCCCCCGCTATCGCTGACTCCTGCATATTATTATTAACCCCTAATCTGCCGCTCCATAAACCGCCGCTACTTACATTATCCCTATGTACCCCTAATCTGCTGCCCCTAACACCGCCGACCCCTATATTATATTTATTAACCCCTAATCTGCCGCCCACAATGTCGCCTCCACCTGTCTACACTTATTAACCCCTAATCTGCCGACCGGACCGCACCGCTATTATAATAAAGTTATTAACCCCTAATCCACCTCACTAACCCTATAATAAATAGTATTAACCCCTAATCTGCCCTCCCTAACATCGCCGACACCTAACTTCAAACATTAACCCCTAATCTGCCGACTGGAGCTCACCGCTATTCTAATAAATGTATTAACCCCTAAAGCTAAGTCTAACCCTAACACTAACACCCCCCTAAGTTAAATATAATTTAAATCTAACGAAATTAATTAACTCTTATTAAATAAATTATTCCTATTTAAAGCTAAATACTTACCTGTAAAATAAATCCTAATATAGCTACAATATAAATTATAATTATAGCTATTTTAGGATTTATATTTATTTTACAGGTAACTTTGTATTTATTTTAACCAGGTACAATAGCTATTAAATAGTCAAGAACTATTTAATAGCTAAAATAGTTAAAATAATTACAAAATTACCTGTAAAATAAATCCTAACCTAAGTTACAATTAAACCTAACACTACACTATCAATAAATTAATTAAATACAATGCCTACAATTACCTACAATTAAACCTAACACTACACTATCAATAAATTAATTAAATACAATACCTACAAATAACTACAATGAAATAAACTAACTAAAGTACAAAAAATAAAAAAGAACTAAGTTACAAAAAATAAAAAAATATTTACAAACATAAGAAAAAAATTACAACAATTTTAAACTAATTACACCTACTCTAAGCCCCCTAATAAAATAACAAAGCCCCCCAAAATAAAAAATACCCTACCCTATTCTAAATTACAAAAGTTCAAAGCTCTTTTACCTTACCAGCCCTGAACAGGGCCCTTTGCGGGGCATGCCCCAAAGAATTCAGCTCTTTTGCCTGTAAAAAAAAACATACACTACCCCCCCCCCAACATTACAACCCACCACCCACATACACCTAATCTAACCCAAACCCCCCTTAAATAAACCTAACACTAAGCCCCTGAAGATCTTCCTACCTTATCTTCACCTCACCGGGTATCACCGATCGGTCCTGGCTCCAAAATCTTCATCTAAGCCCAAGCGGGGGCTAGACATCCATCATCCGACGGCTAAAGAAGTCCAGAAGAGGCTCCAAAGTCTTCATCCTATCTGGGAAGAAGAGTAGATCCGGACCGGCAACCATCATCTTCCAAGCGGCATCTTCTATCTTCATCCGATGACGACCGGCTCCATCTTGAAGACCTCCACCGCGGACCCATCTTCTTCCGACGACGACTTCCCGGCGAATGACGGTTCCTTTAAGGGACGTCATCCAAGATGGCGTCCCTCGAATTCCGATTGGCTGATAGGATTCTATCAGCCAATCGGAATTAAGGTAGGAAAATTCTGATTGGCTGATGGAATCAGCCAATCAGAATCAAGTTCAATCCGATTGGCTGATCCGATCAGCCAATCAGATTGAGCTCGCATTCTATTGGCTGATCGGAACAGCCAATAGAATGCAAGCTCAATCTGATTGGCTGATTATATTATTTTTATTTTTTTATTAATATTATTATATTATTAGTATCCTTTATTGAATAATTTGCCTAGATAGGATGATAGTGTTTTTTTAGCAATCTAACGGCTAGATTTAGAGTTTTTGCTGTAACGACCCGCGTAGCTAACGCTGGCTTTTTTCTGGCCGCACCTTTAAAATAACTCTGGTATTGAGAGTCCACAGAATGTCAGCGTTAGGCTCCAAAAAAGGAGCGTAGAGCATATTTAACGCAACTTCAACTCTCGATACCAGAGTTGCTTACGGACGCGGCCAGCCTCAAAAACGTGCTTGTGCACGATTCCCCCATAGAAAACAATGGGGCTGTTTGAGCTGAAAAAAAAACCTAATACCTGCAAAAAAGCAGCGTTCAGCTCCTAACGCAGCCCCATTGTTGTCTATGGGGAAACACTTCCTACGTCTGCACCTAACACCCTAACATGTACCCCGAGTCTAAACACCCCTAACCTTACACTTATTAACCCCTATTCTGCCGCCCCCGCTATCGCTGACTCCTGCATATTATTATTAACCCCTAATCTGCCGCTCCATAAACCGCCGCTACTTACATTATCCCTATGTACCCCTAATCTGCTGCCCCTAACACCGCCGACCCCTATATTATATTTATTAACCCCTAATTAAATACAATACCTACAAATAACTACAATGAAATAAATTAACTAAAGTACAAAAAATAAAAAAGAACTAAGTTACAAAAAATAAAAAAAATATTTACAAACATAAGAAAAAAATTACAACAATTTTAAACTAATTACACCTACTCTAAGCCCCCTAATAAAATAACAAAGCCCCCCAAAATAAAAAATGCCCTACCCTATTCTAAATTACAAAAGTTCAAAGCTCTTTTACCTGACCAGCCCTGAACAGGGCCCTTTGCGGGGCATGCCCCAAAGAATTCAGCTCTTTTGCCTGTAAAAAAAAACATACACTACCCCCCCAACATTACAACCCACCACCCACATACACCTAATCTAACCCAAACCCCCCTTAAATAAACCTAACACTAAGCCCCTGAAGATCTTCCTACCTTATCTTCACCTCACCGGGTATCACCGATCGGTCCTGGCTCCAAAATCTTCATCTAAGCCCAAGCGGGGGCTAGACATCCATCATCCGACGGCTGAAGAAGTCCAGAAGAGGCTCCAAAGTCTTCATCCTATCCGGGAAGAAGAGTAGATCCGGACCGGCAACCATCATCTTCCAAGCGGCATCTTCTATCTTCATCCGATGAGGACCGGCTCCATCTTGAAGACCTCCACCGCGGACCCATCTTCTTCCGACGACGACTTCCCGACGAATGACGGTTCCTTTAAGGGACGTCATCCAAGATGGCGTCCCTCGAATTCCGATTGGCTGATAGGATTCTATCAGCCAATCGGAATTAAGGTAGGAAAATTCTGATTGGCTGATGGAATCAGCCAATCAGAATCAAGTTCAATCCGATTGGCTGATCCGATCAGCCAATCAGATTGAGCTCGCATTCTATTGGCTGATCGGAACAGCCAATAGAATGCGAGCTCAATCTGATTGGCTGATTATATTATTTTTATTTTTTTATTAATATTATTATATTATTAGTATCCTTTATTGAATAATATGCCTAGATAGGATGATAGTGTTTTTTTAGCAATCTAACGGCTAGATTTAGAGTTTTTGCTGTAACGACCCACGTAGCTAACGCTGGCTTTTTTCTGGCCGCACCTTTAAAATAACTCTGGTATTGAGAGTCCACAGAATGTCAGCGTTAGGCTCCAAAAAAGGAGCGTAGAGCATATTTAACGCAACTTCAACTCTCGATACCAGAGTTGCTTACGGACGCGGCCAGCCTCAAAAACGTGCTCGTGCACGATTCCCCCATAGAAAACAATGGGGCTGTTTGAGCTGAAAAAAAAACCTAATACCTGCAAAAAAGCCGCGTTCAGCTCCTAACGCAGCCCCATTGTTGTCTATGGGGAAACACTTCCTACGTCTGCACCTAACACCCTAACATGTACCCCGAGTCTAAACACCCCTAACCTTACACTTATTAACCCCTATTCTGCCGCCCCCGCTATCGCTGACTCCTGCATATTATTATTAACCCCTAATCTGCCGCTCCATAAACCGCCGCTACTTACATTATCCCTATGTACCCCTAATCTGCTGCCCCTAACACCGCCGACCCCTATATTATATTTATTAACCCCTAATCTGCCACCCACAACGTCGCCTCCACCTGCCTACACTTATTAACCCCTAATCTGCCGACCGGACCGCACCGCTATTATAATAAAGTTATTAACTCCTAATCCACCTCACTAACCCTATAATAAATAGTATTAACCCCTAATCTGCCCTCCCTAACATCGCCGACACCTAACTTCAAACATTAACCCCTAATCTGCCGACTGGAGCTCACCGCTATTCTAATAAATGTATTAACCCCTAAAGCTAAGTCTAACCCTAACACTAACACCCCCCTAAGTTAAATATAATTTAAATCTAACTAAATTAATTAACTCTTATTAAATAAATTATTCCTATTTAAAGCTAAATACTTACCTGTAAAATAAATCCTAATATAGCTACAATATAAATTATAATTATAGCTATTTTAGGATTTATATTTATTTTACAGGTAACTTTGTATTTATTTTAACCAGGTACAATAGCTATTAAATAGTTAAGAACTATTTAATAGCTAAAATAGTTAAAATAATTACAAAATTACCTGTAAAATAAATCCTAACCTAAGTTACAATTAAACCTAACACTACACTATCAATAAATTAATTAAATACAATACCTACAATTACCTACAATTAAACCTAACACTACACTATCAATAAATTAATTAAATACAATACCTACAAATAACTACAATGAAATAAACTAACTAAAGTACAAAAAATAAAAAAGAACTAAGTTACAAAAAATAAAAAAATATTTACAAACATAAGAAAAATATTACAACAATTTTAAACTAATTACACCTACTCTAAGCCCCCTAATAAAATAACAAAGCCCCCCAAAATAAAAAATGCCCTACCCTATTCTAAATTACAAAAGTTCAAATCTCTTTTACCTTACCAGCCCTGAACAGGGCCCTTTGCGGGGCATGCCCCAAAGAATTCAGCTCTTTTGCCTGTAAAAAAAAAACATACACTACCCCCTCCAACATTACAACCCACCACCCACATACACCTAATCTAACCCAAACCCCCCTTAAATAAACCTAACACTAAGCCCCTGAAGATCTTCCTACCTTATCTTCACCTCACCGGGTATCACCGATCGGTCCTGGCTCCAAAATCTTCATCTAAGCCCAAGCGGGGGCTAGACATCCATCATCCGACGGCTGAAGAAGTCCAGAAGAGGCTGCAAAGTCTTCATCCTATCCGGGAAGAAGAGTAGATCCGGACCGGCAACCATCATCTTCCAAGCGGCATCTTCTATCTTCATCCGATGAGGACCGGCTCCATCTTGAAGACCTCCACCGCGGACCCATCTTCTTCCGACGACGACTTCCCGACGAATGACGGTTCCTTTAAGGGACGTCATCCAAGATGGCGTCCCTCGAATTCCGATTGGCTGATAGGATTCTATCAGCCAATCGGAATTAAGGTAGGAAAATTCTGATTGGCTGATGGAATCAGCCAATCAGAATCAAGTTCAATCCGATTGGCTGATCCGATCAGCCAATCAGATTGAGCTCGCATTCTATTGGCTGATCGGAACAGAGTGGCCCTTTCTGCATTGGTATGTAAAATAGGAGATTGCAGTGATGCCTCAATATTGAGGCATCACTACAATCCCTTGGAAGCAGCTGGAAGCGATCATGATCGCTTCCAGCACTTCAGACAACAGAGGACGTACCAGGTACGTCAATTGTCATTAAGGGAGTTTTTTCCTATGACGTACCTGGTACGTCCTCTGTCATTAAGGGGTTAAATCCCAGAGCGACAATACTGTACACTGTTATTTCTAAGATGAACAAGCAAGTGATTGGTTGTTATGCACAAAGGCCTCCTTTGATTGGTTCAGCGAATATATTCATCACCGAAAAAGTCGTACATTGTGGCTTCCGAGAAAAAGCTCTGTGCTTTTGTGTAAAAATTGTACTTTGGGCCACTCTACCTAGGGAGACCAGAAAGCAAAATCTGTAATCTAAGTTTTCAAAATGATGCATATTGCTTAAACCAGTTATTTGATTTCCAGCATAGAAAATTATAGAATTTTACACAATTTTATATAAAGAGGTGTTTAATGTCCTTTTAAGGGGAAATATCCATTGTTCCTGCTGATAAGCAAAATCATAATTTGCAAAAGCAGTGAGGATACTAGGAGATGTAAGTTGTAGGACATTTAGCCAGCTATTAGCAAAATGTGCTTGAACGATAATTTCCAGGCAGCAGGCTGACTATGGACTGTGTGTTTGTATGAATATGTGTCATCTTAATATAATTATATAAAGGTATATATTTCCATATTTAGTTATGGGTGGTGGTTAGGAACATATGTTGGTCTGTTTGTTCAATAAACCTGTATAGTAAATTGTTTTTAATTGTTTGTGCTAAACCACCATAAGAGAAGAGAAGAGAGGAATGCTTTGCAGTGTGGAATTTCATACTGCAAATATGTGAACCACAATCCACTTTTACACCACATCCAGGGTGGTCATTGGTTGGAGCAGAGCTTTCCAAACTTTTCATATTGGTAACACACTTTTTAGACCTACATCATTTCGCGACACAGTTTCTCAGTTGTATTAGCAAACAGGAGGTTAAACTAACTTGTTTTAAGAGATACGGACACATACATAAATTGTATAATACCAAAATATATTTAAAAGGAACAGTATGTATGTGCAAGAATTGAAAAAAAAAGTTTAATAACACCAATAGCTATTATTAATTGGATGTATGAGGTTGATGGGATGAACACAGTTTCTGAATATTTGGTGGAATACTAGATAAAGACACTCACATTTCATCATCAAGCCAAGATCTGTGACCCACTAGGTATCAATCATGTGTCAAACATGTGATATGCGTCGCAGGCAGGCGGAAAGTCGGAAACCAAAAACAAATTAAAAAAAAAATTGTGCTAAAGCAGGAACACACCTACACACTGCCACCTACACACTAATGTGTTATGGCACACAGTTTGGAAAACACTGGGTTAGAGAGTAGTCCTGTTGTCCTGGTGGACAGATAATTCAATTACAAAGCATAAAAATTACACCTATTTGATAAAACAAAGCTACAACATTCTTTGAAAAAAAATATTCTTCAGAAAAATCGGCAACTGTCTAAAGCTTCTAATTTGTAATTAAGGTCCCTTATACCAGTATGTTTGCATTATTGTGCTCTAGATAAGAAAACCCAATGCTTAAAGCAGAACTAAAGTATTCGGCTCTTTTGAAAAGAATGACTGATTCCCTGCTGCTGTTGTGTGAGCATGATATAGTTAAGTTGCTTTGACCACTTAGCAGCAGGAGCCTGTTTCTTTATTAGAAACAAGCCTGCCTCTGTGCATGAGCCTCTCAAATGAGATTAAAAAGAGGATGATCCAGTGACTGCCTCTATGATTCTGAAGTTCCTTGCACACAACTAAACCTGCTCACTTCCTCTTTGCATGTTAATCTCCCACTTGCATTCCCCTTTTACGGCTGTCAGTCAGGCCTGTTATGCAAATGACCAGGAAGTAATTATGTTAACACTGTTTGTGGACGTGGTTGAGAAATCTATTTTTGTTCCCTGCCTGAACACATTTCAAGAAAACAGGACAAACAATGTTTAATCCCCGTTCCATTTTTTATTCATCAGATCATATGTAACTGGTTTTGTTTCACAGTTTAACCAAGTATTTCCAATTAAAAGAACTGCAGTAATTGGGGGCATTAGAAGCATACATTGTCTGTCAATCTTTAACCCCTTAATGCCTTTAGGATGTTCGATGATGTCCTAAAAGTGTTGGACTTTAACGCCGTTAGGATGCATGGAACGTCCTACCTTATATGTCATATTGCAGTCTCTATCTTTTTGCAAATGAAAAATCAGACTGGGGGGTGTCTAACAGTGTAGGCAGTCCCCCATGATCCGATCCCAGCCATGAAATCACATAATTGCATTGACGATCCCGTAATTTCATTTTTCCAGCAACTGTTTACATTGAAACTTTGTTCCAATCTAAGCACCTGCAACCCCCCCCCCCCGGCATGAAGGGGTTAAGTGGCAGTAAAGTCAAATTAACATTTTCCTGGTTCAGATAGAGCTTTTTAATATACTTCTGTTAGCATTTCGATAACATGGGTGGAAGATAAACTTGGAAAAGAGTTCTCTTATCCCAAGTGGAATTCCTGGGTACTATAATACACTCCATATTCATAAGGATACTTCTAACAGACCAGAGAGCTAACTTCGGCATGTCTTGCCCTTCGGACCTCCTTGAGTCCCTCTGTGGCTCAGTGTATGGAGGTGATTGGTCTCATGGTGTCCTTTGTTGAAGAATAAGCCCACTAGCAAGAATGCACTAGCTTAACACATCAAGTAAGCCAGTAACAAAAAGCAAATATATGCAGCCACCAATCACCAGCTAGCTTCCAGGAATGCATTCTTGTTTCTGTGCCTACCTAGGTATGCTCGGCAGAAAAGGATAATAAGAGAATAAATTAAATTTGATAATACAAGAACATTTAAAAGTTGTTTAAGACTGCAGTCTTGGTCTGAATTATAAAAGTTTAATGCTGACTTTACTGATCATTTAGGAATGAGCATGGTAAAAATAATAATCTTAAAGTTAAAGGAACATAACATTTAATTTGTATGCTGGGGTACAGTAATGTGAATATGCTAACATAAAAATATTAATATTATCCTTTTTACCAGAAGATCATCATCACATGCACCTGTACAGTATCAGTATCTCTGTGTATATAACGAGCTTTGTTAATTAGTCACCATTGACTATGGATGGAGCAGATGAAACTAGTTAGCCATGAACCATATAGAGAGGGACATAGCCCCAAGTAAAGAGGCCACCAATAATTGCCATTTACAAAAACCTGCTTGTGAGATAATGAAGCACTTATGGTATATGTGTACATTTTTAAGGGCGGTTGCATTTTCTAATTTATGGGCTCATGTTTTTTAATTGTGAAGGTATGCAATATATATATATATATATATATATATATATATATATATATATATTCATTAGAAAGATGGATGTATTGATTGGGAGAAACTCTACCTGGCTGTAGTGGTTAAAGGGACACTAAAGTTAAAATTAAACATTTCATGATTCAGATAGTGCATGCAATAAAAAAAAAAGCTTTGCAATTTATTTCCATTATCAAAATATGCACAATCTTATACACAGTTTAACGGGCATCCTACTGAGCATGTGCAAGAGTTCACAGAATATACATATATGCATTTGTTAATATAGCTGTCACATGATATAGGAGGCAGCAAAAATGGGGAGCAAGTGTATTGTTCTATTATATATTTGTTGATTATGCAATTCTACTGTATTGACTGGTCCTTTAATAGTTAAGTTCAGATAAAATTGGAAAGTTGTTCAATATTGTATTCTCTATCTGAATCATGAAATAAAAGGTTTGTGTTTCATCTCCCTTTAAGCCACAACAAAACTAACCACAAACCTGCTACTTTTCAGATACTTTTAAACCATGTGAATAGACCTGACTAACAATGGCCTGGCTGGTTAGGTTCTCGTTCAAATAAACAATTACAGCAAATGTTACTAATTCAAAACAAAAGCTTGTCTCCCCTACCAGCTATCTAAAAAGGCTGGGCACATAAATGTCCTTTTTTAAAAAAAAAAAAAAAGCCCCTAAGTATTAGCTACATTTAAAGGCCTCTTATATGGGGAGGGTGTGGACATGAAGGGGTTAATAGCACGCAGGTCCTGGTTCCCTTACTTTTATCTCTACAAAGGGACACAAAACTAACCCCCATATCCTGCCTACACAACCACAGTTACTACTCGATGCCACCACCAAGAATTCTAAATTTAAAAAGGTGTTTTGGAAACCCAATAACTCACACAATTAACAATTAGGTAACGTGCCTTTAACCTTATCTCTTCAGAGTGTGAATTCAGATATTAGAGCCCAACGACAGAATTAGATTTTCTATATGTTTAATAACAAAAATACCAATACAGGTTACACAGTGCCAAATTATAAAAACATTCAAAATAACATATATGCAAAGTTCATAATTGTTATCCAGACTTCAATAGGTTTTGTGGAGAACTCCTTATATGTTAGCTGCTTGTGTCCCAGTCTAGTTTTTGGGTAAACAGTTGTAACTCAGTGTTTCCTTTGTCTTGTCAAGGCCCCTGCCCTTGATATAATTTACGATCATTCAACCATTCATAGCCAGCCTTAACTCACAGTATCAAGAATTACCATCCACCAGGAGGAGGGGTCTGTCTTTAGAACACAGCATTCCTGAACAAACACAGATCTTACGCAAAGAACATTTCAGATTAACCTGGCGATGCTGAGACATACCACTTCTGCTGAGTAGCTAATCTAGGTGTCAACTACTCCTCATGAGTGTATCATGACAATGTCCCAGAAATAAGTGAAACTGCAAATCCACTAGTCAGCATGTTAATGACAGCCAAAGGGTGTATTAAATTACTGCTCTATGTATGTTATTTGTAGCCCCTGGGGTAAAATCTCTGTTCTGTGTTTTTGCTGGACACAATGAATGTATAAAAACACTGTTGTTCCACTGGCAGTAAAGGGGGTCAGATCACTGCTGTGTGTGTTTCTGCAGCAGAGGTAAACTCATGAATTACCGTGTTACAGGCAGCCAAGAGGACAACATCACTGTTTAGTATTTATGCAAATGAGTGAAAGCTATGGTCTAACGCAGAGTTTTAAGTGATGCCAACTACCACTATTGACTATTCAGTTACAGGTCATCCTGCATTCTTGTGAAAGACCACTGGAAGTCAAATCTTCAGTATTTTCCAGCTCTGTCTCCATGGAATATATCTGTTAAATAAAAGAGAAATTGCATTCCCCAGCCCTACTATAAAGCACCAAACTGATTAAACGTGAGGCAGGTGTGCTAAATAACTCATTTATTACAATGGAAAACTGAGCTTTCTAATCTGCTGCTGACATAACAGCCTTGTTGTACCCTGTCACATATGTAACTGTACAGCAACATTAGTTAGTGTACTGCTATTTTATAAGGAAGGCTTAGCAATGTAAAAGACAGCTTTGTGTGCAGAACATGCATGTCCCCAGACACTTTAACAGCTGTGCACTCAGAGCCTAATTGTCAGCATCCATTAATCCGGACAACAGCAAAATGCGTAGGGAACAAAATGAGTGCCCTGCTTGCTCTCTGTATAACCTGCGCCTCTCACATGCTAATTCTGCTCTCTCAACTAGGAAAACTCCAGCATCTGTACTGCCTTATGTACTCTTATTTTGATTGAAAATACGTGTTTGCTGACCTGCAGATCGGGAGTCCTCGGAGAGGATGCGACTCAGCAACTTGTTTTAATGATATTTTTGCGTGTTACAAATGGCAGCTCAGTGTGTGACCCTAATGGCTGCTGCTGCTGCAAGCCAGGAGACCACACACAGATTATTAAAAATACTCTGTTTAGGGAAAATACAATTTCTGATGAATGAAACTTGTGGTAATAATACTGACTGGGACCAACAACAACAACCTGAATAAATTATTCTAAACATTATGTTAATTTCTATGCCCTGCACACACAGATCCCTGTTTTGGATAGATTTTGTTTATTGCAATTATAGCCATGAATGCTATTTTTTCCCCTTAAAATATGTTTGCTGCAGTACATGACAAATTGCATATTTGCTACAAAACTACACAAATTACATTATTATTATTATTATTATTAATAATAATAATAATAATAGGTATTTGCAAGGTGCTGTCATATTCCATAGTGAAGGGCACATAAATAAGAGTATACAATGACGCAGATACATCATAAAAACAAACTACTGATAAAATAGACCAGATTGTAAAAGTAAACTGATGCCTATTTAAAAAAAGACAACATTAAAGTCCTTCTTTATATCTTATACCTCAGTAGTGCAACATTATGTACCATATCCATCCAACATGTACCCAACGCCTTCTAGGTTAGGCGTGTGGTGTGTGACGGAGAGTGGGTTGAGCTGAGGGTATTCTGTGGGTGGACCTACTGTTGGCGGGGCAAAATTGTTGGTGTGCTGTGGGCAGGATTTAGCGTTACATGGGAAGGGATAGTGAAGTGTGGTTGGAGTTGAGGCAAACTGTTAGTGGAGTCTGGGCAGTTTCACTTTGGAAACCAGGACATTTGCACTGAAGGAATAGTTGTCTTAAAATCTGGTAATATTCAAGAGCTCTTGAATACAGGGAAATGTTTTTATTTTTATTTTAAAATACTTTTTATTGAAGATTTTTGCAAAATACATACAAAGAAAGAAGTACTTTCATCATTACCATGATATTCCCATCCCTTCTGACATATAAGTATTCGGGGCCCTTCAATAATCCTTATGCCCACCTGTATACCTTTCCACCTAACAGAGTGCATATTACTAACTTGGGCTATCATTCCTTAGCAAGTTTACCCCTTGATCTTGACCTATCTTAAATAACCAGAAAGGTAGGTCACTTAAATGTGGGATGAGTAGTGTTCATATCAAACATAATAAAGTCACTTAGGAAAGTAACAACTATAAACAAACCAAACAATTTCTCCTTCATTTCATATATACAACAGTGTCTCTTTTTAAGAATAGTACAGTACCTGGGGATTGGAGACACTTCTTCCCACGGCGCACCCCCGTCAACCCCGTATCAGCTCATGTGAGTTTCAGACTTTAGACGTTTGTTCTGGTCTGCCTATCCAGTATAGCCATACCTTTTGTACTGTTTCTCTATTATTAAGAATTCCTGCTGCTTCCTCGTACATGGTGTAGGTGAATTGTATTTTATTATATATTTCTGTCCATGTCGGTGCACCTATCTTCCAGTATCTCGCGATACATATTCCTGTGACTGTGCATAGAATTCTAATGAAGGTATTCAGGTGCCTATGATAAGTTTTTATGGGTTCATGTAGTAGTGCTTGTTGTATGGTAAGAGTCACCTCCTCATCTATCATCTGACCTATAAACGAAGATAGTTTACTCCATATTTCTTGCACAGCTATACAATCCCACCACATATGTTTATATGTACCTTTCTGTCCACATCCCCTGTAGCACAAATTACTCCCTTGAGGCTTGAAGTGTGCCGACCTAACTGGGGTCAGATACCACCTGAAGGCTGTTTTTAGTGTGTTCTCTTTCAAATCAACGCTTATTAAGCCCTTATCTCCTGATTGAAATATTATCTCCCACTCCTGTTTGTGTTTTACTATATCCAGCTCCCTCTCCCATGCAAGCATCACTTGTGTTTTGGGTTCAGATGGGGGGGATTGGATAGTTACATATAGCTTGGATATTGAGTGTTTGGGTCTATGTGGGCAAACACTAGAAATTTCTAACGGTGTGGACACCTTACTAGGCGCATTTTTGAGGAACTCTCGGAGAGAAGATTGCAGCTGTAAATATATGAACCAGTGTAGCTTGAGGGGGGCGATCTTCTCTTGTAGGTTAGTGAAAGGTATCAGTGCGCACTTCTCTATTATGTCCGCTACCCTATAGAGACCTTTGTTTTCCCATTTTTCTAGGTATTTATGTGTATCTCCCTGCAATAGGTATCTAATTGGCGTCAGCAATGAGTTTTTAGGGAAGATGTCTTCTCTTTTCCTAGTTGTTGACCATAATTTAATGGTAAGGTCTCTGGTATGTGTATCTGAATGACATTTGTCAACCTTATTCTGCTGTGCGGCCCACAAAATGGAATCTGGGTACGTCCTCCCCTCTAATTCCACCTCTAGGTTAGTCCAAACAGCTTCTCCCTCTCTCTTTAGTAACATTGCATCTTGTGCTAATCTTGCTGCTCTATAGTAGTCCATTAAATTAGGTCCCCCGACCCCCCCCAATGATCTATGCCTATGTACTAGGTGTCTAGAAATCCTCGCCATTTTAGTACCTCTTATGAAGGCTGAGAGATCTGTCTGTAGTCTTTTGATATCTGCATTGATAATCTTTATTGGCAGTGCTCTAAATAGGTAGAGCAATCGAGGTAAAATGGACATTTTGACGGCAGCCAGTCTTCCCATCCAAGAGAAGTTATATTTATGCCATTTTGCTATATCTCGTCTGATTTTTTGAAACAGAGGTGGGTAGTTGTATTTATATAGGTGTTGTGTTTGTTGTGAAAGATGAATCCCTAGGTATTTAAGTGTGTGCTTAACCCATCGAAAATCAAAGTTTAGCTCTAGTAACTTCTTAGTCTGGTGAGGAATAGCAATAGGGAGAACCTCACATTTGTCCAAATTAACCTGTAACCTGTTTTGTAACCTGAGATGGTCGAAAAGGATGCCAATACTGCGTATAAGTTGGGTAGGGAGATGAGAGGTTTTGTAATGGTCAGTAGGATGTCGTCTGCGAATAGCGTCAGTTTATATTCTGATTGTGCTACCTTAATTCCCTCTATGTCTGGGTGCGTTCTAATTCTTGCTGCCAAAGGTTCAATGCAGAGCGCAAAAAGCAGGCGCGACAGGGGACACCCCTGCCTTGTGCCGTTAAGTATGGGGAATATAGCGGATCTGTATCCTCCCGCAGTTACCTGAGCTTGGGGTTGCGAGTAAATAGCTTGAATAGCTGTCATAAAGGTGCCCTCAAAGCCCATTCTCAGTAAAATGGAAATGTTTTTAAAGGGACAGTCTACTCCAGATTCTTTATTGTTTAAAAAGATAGATAATCCCTTTATTATCCATTCTCCAGTTTTGCATAATCAACACTGTTATATTAATACACTTTTTACTTCTGTGATTACCTTGTATCTAAGTCTCTGCAGACTGCCCCCTTATTTCAGTTCTTTTTACAGACTTGCATTTTAGCCAATCAATTCTGACTCATAAAACTCCACGGGATTGAGCACATTGTTATCTATATGGCAAGCATGAACTAGCACTGTCTAGATGTGAGATAAGAGGCGGCCTTCAAGGGCTTAGAAATTAGTATATGAGCCTACTTAGGTTTAGTTTTCAACACAGAATACCAAGAGAATAAAACAAATTTGATGATAAAAGTAAATTGGAAAGTTTTTTTAAAATTGCATGCCCTATCTGAATCATGAAAGTTTAATTTTGAATATACTGTCCCTTTAAGATGATTTAACACTGTCATTTTGTTAGCTCTATTTACAAAGTTTTGAAATTGGAGAGCAGGCTTAGGATATACACTATAAATATGGAATCCACATTCCTGGTCTGATGTAAATGAGATTGTGCTGTGAGCTAACCAACCACTGTGCAGAATGTTGCAGTTTTTTTTAGAGGTGCTTTACAGTAAAGTCAGTGGCAAAAAAAGATTTATTTATTTGAATCAAGAAGACAATGTAGTTATAAGCAATAGAGGTTTTGATTATTTTTTTAATGAATGTTCCTGTGCGAAAGAGAGATAATTTTTTTTGTAATTTACTTATATCCCATAAGTCCACTCTCCACCAGTAAAGCTGTGGTAGTTTTCTAGTGAGCTTCTATCCCACAAACAAGTTTTTCACCTTCTGTTAGCTTCAGATTATATATATATAAATATATATATATATATATATATATATGTATATATATATATATATATATATATATATATAAGGACAACAGATAAATGAACCAGTAGAAAGAATCCACTGAATCACTCCCAGGCGCTCACTGTCAAATAAAGCAATGCCACAAGGTATATACTCTATACCCAGCACCTCATAGAGGTATATATATTTTCAGTAGGTAGTATCCAGCTGCCAAAACCCAAAAAGAATAGAGGAGACCTATCACTCCTCAAAAAGGAACATAAAAAGAAAGGGGCAGGGTGGCGCAGACAACTCAAACTAAAAATATATAATAAATAAATATATAAAATTTATACAGTTTATAGTAAAATATTATAGCAATGCATAGTTAAAAATAAAATAAATAATAAATAATATAATGCAATATTAATATATAGTATGTTACAAATGTCCATAAGCTATATCAAAAATCCTAAACGATCAGAGGTAATCAGGAGCACATCAAATGTAGAGGATAGAGTCTTCAGGTTTTAATCCCCTATTAGATGTGCACTTACTTGAATGAACCTCAATCACATGAGGTAAGAATGTAGCACTTTCAAAACAGAATGAGGCACTCCCTGTAGAAAAGATAGAATCATCCACTGGATCTCCCAGAATGCAGACTTCTGTATCTTGGAATATGGATAGTAGAATCCTCCAAAAGTCCTCGTGCTCTCTTTAGTAAGTAGTAACTTCCAATTCCAGAGTTGGTGTCATTAGAACTTCATATTGTAAAGAATATTCTTAGGGAATTGTTTCTCAGGACATCTATCTTCTCTCTTGAAAGATCACCTGGAAACTGAGTTAAAAGAATAGCTTCTTTCTCAAGTGTGGTCATCTGTTATAGCAGTAGATAAAGTGGCAACAGGGTTTCAATCCTCGTATTCGTACATTCATCTATATATATATATATATACCTCTTCTTTATCTACCAGTACAGTATAAGCTAAAGTAGGATATATATTGATTTGAATCAAGTATAAACAAACTGATTGAGTATTGTTTTATCTTTAATGCATTATACACAATAACTACACTGTGGATCAATAGCTGTTAACATCACCCCATCTTACAGTCAGATATTAGCCGACCATCTGAATTACAATATTCTTGGATACATTTCCTTGCCTAAGGTGATATAGAGCTAGTGGGAAATCCAAGAATTAACTAATATTTAGTATCAACTCATAATAACCCAAGGACATTTAGCAGCTACACATAACACATACCCTTAATATTGCCAGCCAGTCCCAGTATTGCCACAAACACTTCAAATGTTTAAGATTGTATTATATATATGTGTGTGTGTGTGTGTGCTTTTATATATAAACACTGATATGTCTTCTTTGTGTATTTTGTTTTCTTTTTTCAGATATTTGGTGGATGTTATTAAAATATAGAACTAATGCTAAAAATGTGTGACAGAGGGTAATCCAGGAGTGAATAAAAAAGTAAATTGTTAATATTAAAGGCTGGTTTAGTTTTTATTTTTAAGTGGTGAGATTAGCACTGTGTGCATGTGCCAAGTGGCAATTCCGTAAATTACCCAGGTCACTGTGTCGATTTGCAGGTACTCCCATATGCTGTGCACGGACAGAACCTTCCAATTATCATTAGGGTAAAACTCAGAGATCCATACTCAGCATCTACACAGGGTTCAGTCTTAGTTATAAAGCAGCCTTTTTTAGAGCACTTTGTAAATTATCTTGAAAGAGAGATCTGTGACTGTACAACCATAATACAATTTCTACTTCCAGGGTGGTGGTCATCCCCATTTTAACAAATGCAAGACTTTTTTTTTAACATACATAGAAACATAGCTTTTGACAGCAGGTAAGAACAATAGACTGTACATGAATGCTCATATTTTCTAAAAGTTGTTAGTAAAGATGGACATGCTTATCCCAGGAATTCTGAAAGTGCCTCACAGCCTTTTGTTTTTTACCACACTAATGGAATCTTCGACACTTTCTGTGAAGAAGACCTGCAAATCACTCCACAACCTCTTACCTTCAACATGAGTCCATGATCGCTTGTTCTGGGGTTGCTCTTTTTCTGAAAAATACTTTCAGCCACAGCTTTATTATACGTGAACATTACTCATCCTTTCTCCTCTTTCCCTTCTCTAAGCTAAACATGCTTAAGTCATTGAGCTTTTCTTTGTAAGTTTTTAGACCATACACATATTCCAACTTATTAATATCCTTCTGGAGATATGGCCTCCAGAACTGCACATAATACTCAATATGAGGTTTTATAACTAGTAGTGATGTGTAAAGTGGCATAAGTACCTTACTATTCCTGTTGCAAATACCTCTACCTACTTGACTTGCTGGCTGCAAAAATACAAACCACACCAGCTTACAGTGAGACTAAAGAACATGCACAAGCTTTTTATAAGACCAAAGACTATGCACAAGCTTATCCTGAGATAAAAAGAAAACACACAAGCTTATATTTAGAAGAAAGAACACATACACACTTATACTAAAAATAATGATCTCATACACAAACTGTTATTGAAACCACAGAACATGTGGAATATGATGTTAAGACAGAAGAACAAATACAACCTTCCACTGAGACTAAAGAACACACACAAGCTTCCACTGAGACTAAATTACACACATAACTTGATGTTGAGAATAAAGAACATGCAGAAGTTTATGTTGAGTCAGAAGAACACACATAATGTTCCACTGAGGTTAAATAACACACACACACAAAATTATACTGAGACTAAAGAACACACACAACATTCCACTGAGACTAAAGAACACACACACCATTCCACTGAGACTAAGGGACATACACACCATTCTACTGAGTCTAAATAACACACACACCATTCCACTGAGTTTAAATAACACACACACCATTCCACTGAGTCTAAATAACACACACAACATTCCACTGAGACTAAAGAACACACACAAGCTTCACTGAGACTAAATTACACACATAACTTGATGTTGAGAATAAAGAACATGCAGAAGTTTATGTTGAGACAGAAGAACACACACAATGTTCCACTGAGGCTAAATAACACACAAACAAAATTATACTGAGACTAAAGAACACACACAACATTCCACTGAGACTAAAGAATACACACACCATTCCACTGAGACTAAGGAACACACACACCATTCTACTGAGTCTAAATAACACACATAACATTCCACTGAGACTAAATGACACACACACCATTCCACTGAGTCTAAATAACACACATAACATTCCACTGAGACTAAATGACACACACACCATTCCACTGAGTCTAAATAACACACACAATATTCCACTGAGACTAAATAACACACACAACATTCCACTGAGACTAAATAACACACACAACATTCCACTGAGACTAAAGAACACACACACCATACTACTGAGACTAAAGAACACACACAACATTCCACTGAGACTAAATAACACACACAACATTCAATTGAGACTAAATAACACACACAACATTCCACTGAGAATAAAGAACACACACATCATTATATTGAGACTAAATAACACACACACCATTCCACTGAGACTAAAGAACACACATAACTTGTTACTGAGAATATAGAACATGATAAAAAAGCACACACGCGACGTTCCACTGAAAATATGAATGAGAATGAAGCAAAATTGACAACAGAAGTCAATTGTAAAGTTATCTAAAAATGTATAATCTATCTGAATCATGAAAGAACAATTTTATGCTTTATGTCCCTTTAAGGAATAGATTTAAGCCTATACTGAGACCACACACGGTATTTACTAAGCATGATGAACACATGCAACACACAAACAAATAAGCACATACATTTACATTGTGATGGACGATGGCTTATACTGAGATGAAATAACACACAAACAAATAAGCACATACATTTACATTGTGATGGACGATAGCTTATACTGATATTAAATAACACACAAACAAATAAGCACATACATTTACGTTGTGATGGACAATGGCTTATACTGAGATGAAATAACACACAAACAAATAAGCACATACATTTATGTTGTGATGGACGATGGCTTATACTGAAAAGAAATAACACACAAACAAATAAGCACATACATTTACGTTGTGATGGACGATGGCTTATACTGAGATGAAATAACACACAAATAAGCACATACATTTATGTTGTGATGGACGATGGCTTATACTGAGATGAAATAAAACACAAACAAATAAGCACATACATTTATGTTGTGATGGACGATGGCTTATACAGAGATGAAATAACACACAAACAAATAAGCACATACATTTACGTTGTGATGGACGATGGCTTATACTGAGATGAAATAACACACAAACAAATAAGCACATACATTTATGTTGTGATGGACGATGGCTTATACTGAGATGAAATAACACACAAACAAATAAGCACATACATTTATGTTGTGATGGACGATGGCTTATACTGAGATGAAATAACACACAAACAAATAAGCACATACATTTACGTTGTGATGGACGATGGCTTATACTGAGATGAAATAACACACAAACAAATAAGCACATACATTTACGTTGTGATGGACGATGGCTTATACAGAGATGAAATAACACACAAACAAATAAGCACATACATTTACGTTGTGATGGACGATGGCTTATACTGAGATGAAATAACACACAAACAAATAAGCACATACATTTACGTTGTGATGGACGATGGCTTATACTGAGATGAAATAACACACAAACAAATAAGCACATACATTTACGTTGTGATGGACGATGGCTTATACTGAGATGAAATAACACACAAACAAATAAGCACATACATTTACGTTGTGATGGACGATGGCTTATACTGAGATGAAATAACACACAAACAAATAAGCACATACATTTACGTTGTGATGGACGATGGCTTATACTGAGATGAAATAACACACAAACAAATAAGCACATACATTTATGTTGTGATGGACGATGGCTTATACTGAGATGAAATAACACACAAACAAATAAGCACATACATTTACGTTGTGATGGACGATGGCTTATACTGAGATGAAATAACACACAAACAAATAAGCACATACATTTAGGTTGTGATGGACAATGGCTTATACTGAGATGAAATAACACACAAACAAATAAGCACATACATTTACGTTGTGATGGACGATGGCTTATACAGAGATGAAATAACACACAAACAAATAAGCACATACATTTACGTTGTGATGGACGATGGCTTATACAGAGATGAAATAACAAGCAAACAAATAAGCATATACATTTACGTTGTGTTGGACAATGGCTTATACAGAGATGAAATAACACACAAACAAATAAGCACATACATTTATGTTGTGATGGACGATGGCTTATACTGAGATGAAATAACACACAAACAAATAAGCACATACATTTATGTTGTGATGGACCATGGCTTATACAGAGATGAAATAACACACAAACAAATAAGCACATACATTTATGTTGTGATGGACGTTGGCTTATACAGAGATGAAATAACACACACAAAATGGAAATACAAAGTTTACCATTTTGCACATTCCAATCTCCTGATGTCTATAAATCATTCTCCATCTTGTGGTATGACATCAGTCTGACAGAACATGATAATGAGTTATAGTGTTTATCTTGAAAAGTGTTTGTTTTTGTTTATTTGCTTTTGTGAAAGGTAACAAGAATGTAATACAAACATACCAATACAATCTATTCTGCTACAGTGTATCAACTATAACAGGAAAGTGGCATTGAGTATTGTCTTGCTTCCTCTGTTAGCATGAAATGTTAAAAAATAAATAAATCCAATACATGAAGAGGACACCATTATTCTGTTAATGATTTAATGGGACAGTCAAGTCAAAATTATATGACTTTTCAATTTACTTTGATAACCAGCTTTGTTCACTTGGTATTCTTTGTTGAAAGCTAAACCTAGGTAGGGTCGTATGCTATTTTTTTAAGCTCTTGAAGACCGCCTCTTAGCTCAGTGCATATTAAAAGTTTTTCACAGCTAGAGGACAATAGTTCATGTGTGCCAAATAGATAACATTGTGCTCATTCAAATGGAGTTATTTATGAGTCAGCACTGATTTTCTAAAATGTAAGTCTGTCAAAAGAACTGAAATAAGGGGCAGTCTGCAGAGGCTTAGATACAAGGTAATCACAGAGGTAAAAAGGGTATTAATATAACTGTGTTGGTTTTGCAAAACTAGGGAATGGGTAATAAATGGATTCTCTATCTTTTTTAACAATAACAATTCTGGAGTAGACTGTCCCTTTAGCCTGTAAATTAAGAAATATTTCCCTGATCTTTTTCATATAAATGTAACTTTTTTATATTTTGCCTTCAAATTGTATCAAAATATTACTCAACCCTTCATAAAATATTAAAAAAAATACTCATTTGTATTTATATTTAAGGACATTTATTTCTGATGTAGACATTGGTTATTCAAGCTGACATAGACCTATGATTTCTATAGTTTTATCACTAATTGACATAATTTTACATTACTTTAAATGGAAGCTTTCATAGTAACAGAACATTTATAGTTAAGCCGCCCAAAGTCACAGTTTACACTGGTGCTACTTATGCCACATTATTATTATTAAGATGTTAAATTATTACAATTATATTGAACAATAGGTATATAAAGCATTATATTGCAGCCTAATATGACATTTAAAAGATCACAGTTAATATCAGAAACAAACTTTAGAGATGAAATTCTAATACTGATACAAAGTACCTTCCAATCTGCGCAGTATCAAACACTTAATATACATATTACAATGTAAGTATTATCATTAAACAAGTGACTGTTACATCATATGTGGGTGTACCGATTACCTAAAGAGACGGAAAAAGAAATGGCTTCTATTATACATTTTTACTTGTTCTCCTGGTATCCTTTAGTGAAAAGCATTACTAGTAGACGTGCAGTGCTAAAAAAAAGTGGTTCAGCAGAATCTTTCAAAATTAATATTTGTCTGCTGTGCTATTCCGTATTTGTTCCGATCTAAGCGAAAACAAATACTAAATGTTCATGGAACATTTACATTAATTTTCATTTAATAAATGTAAATGTTCTTTTGCTATAGGTGAAAAAATTAACCTGTAGCGTTATTTACTTACCTCTAGCATGCTGGAGAGCTGCGCTTATACCCTTTTTCTTAGAGCCCTGATCCGTGCTAATAGGAGACTTAGTTCCCCGCAGGACCCCAGGGCCTGCGCTAAAGCACCTTTCCCTTTAATGTAGTTCCTGTGATTCCGCACGCTAAGCCTCCTATTAGTGCGGCCTGGGGCTCTAAGAAGAAGGATCAGGATTAGCGCGGCTCTCCACCACGCTAGAGGTATGCATTTTATCCCCTACTGGTAATTAAAAAAAAAAATAATACTGGCTAATTTTATCAGTATATTTTTAAATTTAGTTGGTGTAAAAGCAAAACGAATATCTGTTTTCCGTTACGAACGCACATGTCTAATAACTATATAGGCTTATGATCAGCAATGTCCATCAATGTTCTTCTGGGAGCTAGCTGCTGATTTGTGGATACACACATATGCCCCTTGTTTCTGGAGCACCAGATGTGTTCAGCTACCTGTCTAATAACTAGGTAGGATTATGATCAGCAATGTCCATCAATGTTCTTCTGGGAGCTAGCTGCTGATTTGTGGATACACACATATGCCCCTTGTTTCTGGAGCACCAGATGTGTTCAGCTACATGTCTAATAACTAGGTAGGATTATGATCAGCAATGTCCAGCAATGTTCTTCTGGGAGCTAGCTGCTGATTTGTGGATACACACATATGCCCCTTGTTTCTGGAGCACCAGATGTGTTCAGCTACATGTCTAATAACTAGGTAGGCTTAGGATCAGCAATGTCCAGCAATGTTCTTCTGGGAGCTAGCTGCTGATTTGTGGATACACACATATGCCCCTTGTTTCTGGAGCACCAGATGTGTTCAGCTACCTGTCTAATAACTAGGTAGGATTATGATCAGCAATGTCCAGCAATGTTCTTCTGGGAGATAGCTGCTGATTTGTGGATACACACATATGCCCCTTGTTTCTGGAGCACCAGATGTCTTCAGCTACCTCCCAGTAGTGCATTGCTGCTCTGGAGCAAAACTCATGGTCCCATCCCTCTTATTTTGGCTCCACTAGTGGTCTACTGTCCAAAAGTCGCCTTCACCGCCTAGTCCTGGAAAGCCTTTGGAGAATGTAACTATATTGTAAAGCATATGGGGAACCAGTATAGGGACTGACTGAGGTCAATAGCTGATTGCAGACATTCTGTGATTTCAGGATAGGGATCATATAGTTGTTGTTTTTTTATGCCCCAAATGTTTGTAATTGAAATAACAACAATAGCATTCTCCAGGTCATGTGACACATCTTTGTTGTTTACGTTTACTGTTTGGTTGTATCACTTAATCCATTTTAGTTCATGATTAGCTTTCAATATGTATCTTCAAGCTGCATTTAATATGAATAAAAAACCCTGCAGTTTATCTTGAGTATGTGACTGTTTAATTAAATATCACATTAATTGCCTGAAGATCATTCAAAATTTTATTTGTATAATGAAGCAGCTGTACAAACTATTGCTAAAAGGACATAAACCATAGGAAGGTGCGTGCAAAAAACAAAAAATGAAATAACACTCTGTGCTTTTCTTAACAAAAAAATACTTTTAATTAAAGGATAATCTTGTTCCTTGTGTAGTATACATAGCAATTAACTACATTTAGGCTCATTAAATGCTGAAACTCAGCTTAAGCCATATTGCTTCTAAACCTGATACGGTAAAAGAAAGCAAATCACTGCGCCGGCTCATCTTAGATAATTACAATGTTTTCTTTCTGCGTTTTTGTTCTGTCATTAATTTTTTACATTTGTTGACATTGTGTAACAAACTCTTTTGATCACATTTCAATGTAACTTATTTTCAATTTCATTCGTCCTTTTATTCTTTGTTTTTATAACGTTTTTTTTTCTCCTGCTCTTGTATTGTAGATCTGCATCAATGCCGTTTCCATACTTATACATTATATAGATATATCAATACCTTTTCCATACTTATACTTTATATAAATACATCAATACCTTTTCCATACTTATACTTTATATAAATACATCAATACCTTTTCCATTCTTATACTTTATATAAATACATCAATACCTTTTCCATACTTATACTTTATATAAATATATCAATACCTTTTCCATTCTCATACTTTATATAAATACATTAATACCTTTTCCATACTTATACATTATATAGATATATCAATACCTTTTCCATACTTATAATTTATATAGATATATCAATACCTTTTCCATACTTATACTTTATATAGATATATCAATACCTTTTCCATACTTATACTTTATATAAATACATCAATACCTTTTCCATTCTCATACTTTATATAAATACATTAATACCTTTTCCATACTTATACATTATATAGATATATCAATACCTTTTCCATACTTATAATTTATATAGATATATCAATACCTTTTCCATACTTATACATTATATAGATATATCAATACCTTTTCCATACTTATACTTTATATAGATATATCAATACCTTTTCCATACTTATACTTTATATAAATATATCAATACCTTTTCCATTCTCATACTTTATATAAATACATTAATACCTTTTCCATACTTATACTTTATATAAATATATCAATACCTTTTCCATTCTTATACTTTATATAAATGTATAAACACCTTTTCCATACTTATATTTTATATAAATGCAAATTTAACTAATGGTGAATGATTATTACTTTTATTTTGTATTCAATTCAGATGAATACATTTAGCTGTCTATGTAAGAAAAGAGATGTTGATTTAGACATGACTGTTTCCATTGTACAATATGGCTCTATGGTCACATGCATTGTCCATCCATGCATGCATGAGTGCCAGTGATATTGAGGGACATAACCTCTGGTGTCTGGATCACACACAAGTGGTGATTAAACACATACACAACCGTCTGCTGCATGATTATTGGGTCATGTGTACTTTAAATCTTATCATTGCAGAGATAGTTGTAAAATATATTGCAAAACATGTTTAGTTTCAATTTGAAAATACTCTTTAGTGTGTTTCAAAGTCAAGAAACTAACTCTATATAAGGGTCCCCGGGTTCGGGTTAAGAGAACTGGCTTAGCCAATCAATGTAGTTAATTTCAAATTTAACTTATCTCCATTTAAGAGTAAATGAGAAAATCACTGCGATTGATTAACTCATTTGTGCTTAAGCAAGGAGATTCTTGAAATATAGGAGCCGATTTATCATCGGTCTATCCGTCATGAACCGCTCCGTGGATTATGCCCGACAGACTTCGATGAATGCCGACAGCATACACTCTCGGCATTTATCATTGCACAAGCAGTTCTTGTGAACTGCTTGTGCAATGCCGCTAGCAGGGGGTGTCAATCAACCCGATTGTATATAATCGTGCGGATTGATGTCCGCAGCCTCAGAGCAGGCGGACCAGTTATGGAGCAGCGAGCTTGATAATTCGGCCCCATAGTCTCTTTATGGTTCTTTAGGGACAGGTTTATTTAAAAAATTCTTATGCAAACATCAAATAAGAACAAAGACAATGTCTTAAGAAAATTATTGTAAAATTATATAATTAAGTAAAGTCATAGTCCCAATATGAGAGTCTGTTACACATTGGCTAGTTTAGTAATATCCCGACACTGAACAGTTAAAGGAACATAAATAAACATTCATGATTCAGATTCTGTGTACAATTGGTCTCCTTTGTTGAAATTTTAGCTCTTTTCATAAGAGGAATATGGAGGTAGACTCAGGAGCGTGCACGTGTCTTGAGCACTACATATACAATGTTGTTATAAACATTGTTACAACCACTGCTACCATATAGTGAGCTCTCCACCACCTACCTCAGTATGTTCTCATGAAAGCAGCTCTGTTTCCAAAAAAGTAGGCCAAGTGTAAGAATTGAAGTAAATTGTATATATTTTCTTTTATAATTCTGTGTCCTGTATAAATCAGGATATTGAGTTTTAACTAACATGTCCCATTAAATACTTAAAATACAATAAACAATGTCGGACACTAATATTCCAAAAGTGCAAAGATGGTTCTGGGTCCTGCATAAACCCAGGTAACGTCTATCAAATCCAAAATTAAATCAACAGCACCTCAGATATTATTGTACATCAACACTGTACAGCAAAAAAAAACAAGCAACGTTTCGGGTACATGGCATGATTAAGGGTGTGTAACCCAAAAATTGCTTGTTTTTCTTCTGCAATGATGCACAATAAATATATGAAGATTTGAAATAATAAATGAATTGTTGCTGCTTTCCTTTCCAATAAATACTGAATCAGAAAGTACAGAACAAAATCCTATATACCTTTTTATAGAGTTGCTGGGTTAGTTAGGTGTAATGAACCAAGATGCTCTCTCATAAAAAAAATATCTTCTCACTCAGTTTGATCTACTTGATCTACTTACTGTATTCATAAAACAAGAGGATGCAAATTTTTCATGCAGGAAAATTGGTGATGGGTGAATTAATTTAGCACTGTTGGGTGACACATGGAAACCTGTCCATTATATGTCACTTTGATGACGTGCACATGTCATGAAAAGGGAGACAGGCATAGACAGCATATAGTGATGGAGATAGACAAACCTTGTATTTTTTCATGAACACAGTAAACTCAGGTTGTGTTTTATGGGAAAGCCTGAAATTCTCTACAGTGATTACTACGAGCAATGTCACAAACAGAGGTTTGCATGAATTATGTAAATGTAACATTCAATGTGCTTTGTACAGCTTGATTTTGACATGTTTTGTTTCAGCTTGATACTGACATGTGCATATCCATACAAATACAATATTTATTTAGGTTTAATGAAGAACAATTCCAGATAACAAAATTGTAAGGTTATAGGAAAGTGCTTTAGTGGGGAAGAAAATACGATGCATTAGAATTAATTGTGGGCGAACACTACAAGAATATAGGAGGTTAGACCTTTCTGTTGTGTTTTATATATAGATTGAATGCACGAGCCAGTGTGCAGGGTGATACTATGCACTCCGTTCTCTCCTATGCTTGGCTGCCAGGGCATGAAAAAGATGATAATGCACCAACACTATATACTAGTTACAAATCCTTAACCTACTACACCAACTGTAAATTGGTGTTTCTCAGTCCCCCCAGACTTCTCCAAATGGGGAGATTGGCAGGAGGGGCCATTGCACAAGTGGGAGATAGCAAGAGAATTGATAATAGGAGTAAATTAGAAAGTAGCTTAAAATTGCATGCTCTATATGAATCATGATAGAAAAAAATTGAGTTCAGTGTCCCTTTAAGTGGATTTGGAGTTTGGTATTTTATACAACTTTCTAATTTCAACTTTCTTTAGTTCTCTTGGTATCCTTTGTTAAAGAGTAATCCAAGGTGAGCTCAGGCGTGTGCATGTGTCTTTGGCTATCTGGCAGTAGTTTTTGCAGCAATATAGAATGTCAAAGACACATGCACACTTCTAGCTCCTAGATTCAACAAAGGATATCAAGAGAATAAGCAAATTTGATAATAGAAGTAAATTGGAAAGTTGTCTTAAATTGCATGCTCTATATTAATCATGAAAGTTTAATTTAGACTTTGCTGTCCTTTTAGTTTGCAGCAAAAAAAACTTCTATAACGAGCTCAATTTAATAATACAGAGGCCACACAGAGGTATTTTGAGCATTATTTTTTTATAATCAAGAGAAATGTGTTCAGTGTCAAACATAACTGCTAATATCTGAAAACAAAATTCAAATAACACAACCAGTATTGGTCACAACTGCTTACTGCCAACATAGTGCTGCTTTGCCGCGTCCTAATAGAACTTCTCTTTTGCCGAAAACCTCGCGTTAGTCCAGGCCGTCATGGAGAACCACACTGCCCTCTTCGGCCAAGAGAAGGCGTAAAGATGCATGGCTGAGGGTCGAGGAGGCAGTCAACAGCGTGGCCCAGCAGAGGAGGAATGTGGATGGGCTCAAGAAAAGGTGGAATGACTGCAAGAGGTGGGTGAAGGAGAAAATGGGCCAAGAAGCCATGCACCAGAGGGGAACAGGCGGTGGTCCTCCCCTGGAGGCGGAATATAATGAGTGGCAGGAGATCATTCACAGCTCCCTGAGCGTCACAGCAGTCCGTGGACTTCCAGGGGCTCGTGACTCAGAGACTGCAACATCAGCACAGCATGCTGGTGAGTAACATCCCACACACCAGTATTATATGTATTTGAGATATAACATCCTTTAATGTCACACATTCATGTACACAATGAGGAGCATGGTATTTGGCCTACTAACAAAAACATCTACAATTATATTTCACATTAAAGGGACATTAAACCAAAGCTTTTTATGTCATTATTCAGATAGAGAATACAGTTTTAAACAACATCCCAATTTACTTCTATTATCTAATTTGCTTCATTATTTTGTTATTCTTTGTTTATTAAATATCAATGCACATGGGTGAGCCAATCACATGAGGCATTGATGTGCAGCCACCAATCAGCAGCTTCTGAGCCTATCTAGATATGCTTTTCAGCTAAGAATATCAAGAGAATGAAGCAAATTAGGTAATGGAAGTAAATTAGAAGTTGTTTAAAATTGCATGCTCTAGCTGAATCATGAAATAATAAAAATGGGTTTAATGTCCATTTAATGCTACTTAACACATTGAAATTCATGATATGAGGTGGAATAGTTAAATACTAACATGTCTCGGAGTAACACAGGCCACAAGCCACATGTAGAGTTTTCAGTAAATGGACACTATAGCCATCGCAATACTTTTAGCTCAAGAAAGCACGTTATGTGCCTACATCAGGCTAAAGGAAATTGTGTGACCATAGTGTCACTTAAAGAACACATTTTATCCATGTACACATAACTATTGTATGAAACACATACATGTATACTTTGCATATTAAAATCCCTCATATCACAAATCAGAATGTGCACATGCATGTTATAGAGTTTGACATGAGAATGAGTATAGGCCCTAGCATGTGTCAATGTACATTGTATGCCCACATGGATATATATATATGATTGTACTAATACCTCTCATCATTTGACTCCTCCACAGAACCTCCTGTCACCAGGGTGCGCACGGGCATGCATCCACCGCAACCACCAGGCCAGAGAATGCCTCCACCGCAGCCACCAGGCCAGAGAATCCCTCAACAGTATGCTCCCAGGCATGAGGTGGGTTGGATTGCCTCTGTTGAGGACCCATACATCATGCCACCAAGTTTTGAAGAGGAGCCCTGGCAGGAGCCCTGGCCGGAGGACTATTCTTTTGGTTATGAGGGGCAGCCAAGGCATCCCCAAAGGGTAGATGTCTTTACCCCTCCCCCCCAATATCAGGCCAGTCAGGACTTTTACCAACAGGACATACGGACTGGACAGGCTGAGTGGTCACACACCAGACGTCAATTGGACTACCAGTCCACCCGGAGAGCTCCACCATCCGCTTCTCTTGGAAGAGCTCCAGCATATGAAGAGAAGCATATAGCTGTGGTAGTTCCTCCTGAAGCACCAGCTGTCATTGTCCCTCCTGAAGCAACAGCTGTCATTGTTCCTCCTGAAGCACCAGCTGTCATTGTCCCTCCTGAAGCACCAGCTGTCATTGTCCCTCCTGAAGCAACAGCTCTTGTAGTTTCTTCCTGAAGCAACAGCTGTCATAGTTCCAGATGCAACAGCAGCTAGAGGTGAACCTGCACCTATAATCCCTGCTGGTGAACAGCCTGTTGATCCTCTGACTTCTGCCCTGGGCGACAAATACATTGCCCTCCAGAGGAGGCTCACAGCAACCTGCGAGATAATGCAGAGAGACCAACGCAGGTTTTACATGGCCAACAGACTTTACTCCAGCGTTCCATTGAGCTGCAACGGGACATGGCAGCATCTTTAAGTGGTATAGTCCAGAACCAATCTCAGATGATGAGAGTTATTTTGGATATGCAGATGCAGACTGACAACAGATGGCGGGAACAAAACCAACTGTTGGGTGTGTTGGTGGAGCATTTCACACACCAGCAGGACATTGCCTCCAGCCTCTCATCTGTGGCCAGCACTCCTGCAGAATCCTCTGAATCCACACAACCCAGGAGACCCAGGAGAGCCACTCCAGGCACCTCAGCCCCCTCATCTAAGAAGCCTAAAAAAAAAATATATATATTGTTATATTTCAGCCTAAATCGTGTCCTCTGTTATTTACCATATAATTGTCATCCACATCCATGTGAGGGGTGTTTTAGTACACTAATATTCTTGAAAAATATAATAAGGCATGTGTGGAAATGGCCCAAAAAAGGTAATATCATCATGTTTATGACATATTCATGTTCTCTAAACCACATCACATAGTTGTGTAAGAAGGGTACATATATTGATAGTCACTTTTAAGATGTAAATCAAGGTTTCTCACATCCAATAGAAATTGACCCATGTGCAGGGATAGGCACGAACAAAGGCTGTGGCGGACATTTTCTAAGGTAAAGACTTTTAGTGAAGGACACCTTGCATATCCCTGCACATGGGTATATATATCTAAATAATAATGTATTTACAGAAGGTGTTAACATAAGGTATAAACATCCATTTTCATTCCTCGAAATGATAGTCAATAAATCATAGTGACCAAAACATGAATTAAACTAATGATATATTTTCAGTAATTAGGGTGGTTAAGGGAATGGGGTGGGATGTAGTAGTTTCACTTACATGCAGTGGAAATCCGCAGTATGTAATTCGATGACCAGCTGCAGCAGGGGTAGCACCATCACCATGGACCTCAGCAGCAACTATAGAATCAGCATGTATAGACGGAACAACAGGGGATTGTAGGGCTTCCAGCACCCCTTGTGCCCCATGATGCACCCCTTGTGCCCCATGATGACCCCTTGTGCCCCATGATGACCCCTTGTTCCCCATGATGACCCTTGTGCCCCATGATGACCCCTTGTGCCCCATGATGACCCCTTGTTCCCCATGATGACCCTTGTACCCCATGATGACCCCTTGTGCCCCATGATGCACCCCTTGTGCCCCATGATGACCCATTGTGCCCCATGATGCACCCCTTGTGCCCCATGATGCACCCCTTGTGCCCCATGATGACCCCTTGTGCCCCATGATGCACCCCTTGTGCCCCATGATGACCCCTTGTGCCCCATGATGCACCCCTTGTGCCCCATGATGACCCCTTGTGCCCCATGATGCACCCCTTGTGCCCCATGATGACCCCTTGTGCCCCATGATGCACCCCTTTGTGATTGGCTTGACACACTTGCAGGGGCAGGAATAATAAATGCTTTGAAGAGGTTAACTATTTGTGATCAAGCTGCTGATATGTATGTTGTTAAGCATGCATTTGTTAGGCCTTCAGAGAGTTACGTTGGTTTCTAAGTCAGTGCAAGAGTTGCTGCGACTTCAATTTGTGGCGAGATGAGAATGGAGTAGATTTTCACAAATCTGCGCGCGTAAGTCCTTACGCCGTATATTGGATACCAAACTGCGCATGTTTTGTATGTCAGTCTATGGGCCAAAAAACGAAGGGCGAAGGCAGAAATATACGTGCGTAACTTCTAAATTACGCCGTATATAGGATACCAAACCTGCGCAAAATTTGGCATCGCCGGCTTCTGCGGGCGATGATTTATATCGGATCGAGGCCATAGCATTTGTCTGATAGTCTGCAGAATGCATAGCTAAAATTATTTTTATGTTTTCTAGGCCATCTGTATGGTAAATGGATATTCAGCAAGAGTATATTTATATGATAAATCATTTGACAATTCTAAAAGGGTTTTTAAAGGGACAGTCTACACCAGAATTTTTATTGTTTTAAAAGATAGATAATCCCTTTATTACCCATTCCCCAGTTTTGCATAACCAACACATTTATAATAATATACTTTTAGCCTCTGTGATTATCTTGTATCTAAGCCTCTGCAAACTGCCCCTTTATTTCAGTTTTTTTGACAGACTTGCAGTTTAGCCAATCAGTGCCTGCTCCCAGATAACTTCACGTGCACGAGCACAGTGTTATCTATATGAAATACATGAACTAACACCCTTTAGTGGTGAAAAAATGATAACATGCATTCTGAAAAGAGGTGGCCTTCAAGGTCTAAGAAATTAGCATATGAACCTCCTAGGTTAAGCTTTCAACTAAGAATATCATAAGAACAAAGCAAAATTGGTGATAAAAGTGAATTGGAAAATTGTTTAAAATTACATGCTCTATCTGAATCATGAAAGTTTTTTTTGACCTAGAATGTCCCTTTAAGTTAAATCCTGCAAACATTGCCCTATAATTCATATCTAAATTCACACATCAGTTATTAACTTAAAAAAATAAGTGCCAGATTACAAGTGGATCACTAAATATCGCTTTCAAGAAAGCGATATTTGCATTCCACTTTGAATTACCAGCGCACGCTATTGCACGCTGGTATTAAAAGTTAACAGCAGTGCAAATGTTCGCATTGCTGGGAATCATTGCATTCCCAAGAGCCTCGGCATCAGAACCTAAGCACAGTGAAGGGGGCGCAGCGATGGCAGCAAATATATATATATAAAAAGCATATACATATATATTTACTGGGAACACGCAGTTACCAGACTGGGATGCAAAGGCACTTTTCAGTGAGGTTTTTTTCCTAACAACCCACTCTCACCAACTTTAAACCCCAAAACAGCCTAGTGTAGTTGTTTATTAGTACAGTGCCCTCTGTTTTGAGGGCATTTGGGGCACTTCTAGAAAATTAACCAGAGATCATATCTCTGGTTAATTTTCTGAGCGCTAATTGCTTTAACAAACTCATGGTAGCAATAACCAGCCACTTGTAATGTTTTTTTGCGGGCACACAATAATTCAGCACTCCACTTGTAATCTAGCCCTAAGTGTGAAATATATCTACAAATGTGAAAAATTGCTATTGTCTTACACATAAGTATTACTCTAAACCTATAACTGAATACAGGTGTCATTTTATTACACATGTGCGTAAACACGTACCCACATACACACATATGTACACACACACATGTGCACAAACACGTACACACATATGTACACATGCACAAACCAAAATATAATACACACAAATGCCTACATATTGACAAACACAGAGAAAAACACACTCAACTGTGGGGGTGCACATACATAGTTAATGCAAACATGCACACATGCTTAAACAAACATATATATTATAACATCACACACACACAGTCCAACAAACATCTTCATGCATACATACGGGCAAACGACACAAACACATATGCACTACATTCAATTATACAAACAGGGGGGCACATTTTCTGTTATAGTATATGTCTTATATACTTAGAAGAGGAAACCGACTCCAATGTGAATAGTAAAACCAGTCCTTTATTAGATACAAACGATAAAAAAGTTAAAATGTTCACAGCAAACATTTAAATGAATGGTCATCACAGATGCAGCACTGACAGGCTTACGCGTTTCGGATGAATATCCGTAGTCACAGCCTTTGACTTTCTATAGTATATGTCTTTACATATATATTTCATATATATTACATATATATTTCAGGGCACAGTAACCTGGATATGATAAATATAGTATATAGTACCTACTAATAAGTTGACAATTTTTCCAACCAAGCAATTTTGAGTGCATTGCTGGCAATGGTGAAAAGAAATTATGCTTGGATCTATACGGGTAGAATAAATCAAGTGTTGAAAATACATACTGCTCAATAGTATATGATAGTCTATATGGCATTAGCTTGCTTTTATAGGTAAAACAATATGGGCTATATTACAATTGGACACTAAATTATCGCGCTGCCGCAAACGGGCAAATTTGCCCATTTGCAGGAGCGCAATAATTAACCAGCCATTACAATATTACATCTCTGGTTAATTTTCTAAAAGTGCCCCATATGCCCTCAAAATAGATGGCATTATATTTTTTTTATTTGAAAAAAAAAACGGCACTAGGCAGTTTTAGAGCTTTAAAGTTGGTGGTAGAGGGGTATTATAAAAAACGGCACTGAAAAGTTCCTTCAAATTGCAGAATATGGGAACTGTGTATGTATATATATATATATATATATATATATATATATACTGTATATATATATATATATATATGTATGTATATTTTCATACATATATGCTTAAAAATGCTGCCCATCGCTGAACGGCTTGCCCCTTTCACTGCGCGAGGTTCTGATGCCATCTGTGATGGCATCAGAACGAGGATCCCATAGGAGCCTATGGAAGTACAATGCTTCCTAGCAACACAAACGTGAGCTCGTGTTCGCATTGCAATTTACATTAACATGCGCTGGTATTACAAAGTGGAGCACTAATATCGCTTGCACGCAAGAGATATTTAGCACTCCACTTGTAATCTAGTCCTATATTTCTAATGTTTAAATCATGCCTAAATAAATAATTGAGCTTTCTATGTCCTTTAAATCTAAAGAATATCAAATTAATAAACTCTGCTTGAAATAGCACCCCCCTCATGCCAGGTAAATGGAATTTGTATATGATAAGTAATGTTTAATTGATATTTATAACCCCATTTATAAATATTAATAGCAAAATATCAAATTGAAAGCTAGTTTATGTATGCAAATACCTATGAAATTAATATTGTACCATCTCATAGATCTTCATTATTCTGTGATGAGTTTATTTACATAATACATGCATTATGCAGATTTATTGCAGTTTAATGAATATCTTATTTATGTAATAGTTCTATTATGTAAATAACAAATTCACTACACTGCAATAAAAGTGTATGAGAGACCAAAATATTCATTTTATAATAGTTTGGTTGCCTTTGATGAAGGACCACCTACGGTGAAGACTCCTGCAAGGTATAATTTTAGTCGCAAAGTCAAATTTGACATCTAAGGCAGGCAGACCTTGGTGATATCATTGGTTTGATTCACTGACCTAAAAAACATATTTTTCTATGATCTCTGGTATGACTGAATTAATTTCAAGGAAATATTTAAGTTATGATGACACCGTACACAGTACATGGAAGTCAATTCAATGCAGTGGGAATTAATAAAATAGCTTCTTTAGCCTTTTTTTTTAAATTTCAAAATACAACACAGGCTCTGATAGGTAGGTATACTCCCCAACCATGCATGAGGCATACTTACCAAGCTTATTTTTTAGAAATGGCATGTCCACGTTTTAAAAATGGTTAAAACATGAAGTAGCACATATTATTGATTATTAGTATATTTATTATGTTTATATATACACTCACCGGACACTTTATTAGGTTCACCTTGCTAGTACCGGGTTGGACCCCCTTTTGCCTTCAGAACTGCCTTAATTCTTCGTGCCTAGGTGTTGGAAACATTCCTCAGACATTGTGGTCCATATTGACATGATAGCATCACGCAGTTGCTGCAGATTTGTCGGCTGCACATCCATGATGCGAAACTCCTGTTTCACCACATCCCAAAGGTGCTCTATTTGATTAAGATCCGGTGACTGTCAAGACCATTGTAGTACAGTAAGCTCATTGTCATGTTCAAGAAACCCGTTTGAGATAATTTGAGCTTTGTGACATGGTGCATTATGCAGCTGGAAGTAGCCATCAGAAGATGGGTACACTGTAGTCATAAAGGAATGGATATGGTCAGCAACAATACTCAGGTAGACTGTGGCATTTTAAACAATGCTTAATTGGTACTAAGGGGCCCAAAGTGTGCCAAGAAAATATCCTCCACACCATTACACCACCACCACCAGCCTGAACCATTGAAACAAGGAAGGATGGATCCATGTTTTCATGTAGTTTACACCCAATTCTGACCCTACCATTTGAATGTCACATCTGAAATCGAGATTTATCAAACCAGGCAGCGTTTTTCCAATCTTCTATCATCCAATGTTGGTGAGCCTGTGCGAATTGTAGCCTCAGTTTCCTCTTCTTAGCTGACAGGAGTGGCACATGGTATGGTCTTAGGCTGCTGTAGCCCATCTGCTTTAAAGTTTGACGTGTTGTGTGTTCAGAAATGATATTCTGCATACCTCTATTGTAACAAGTGGTTATTTGAGTTACTGTTGTCTTTCTATCATCTCAAACCAGTCTGCCCAATCTCCTCTGACCTCTGACATCAACAAGGCATTTTCATCCACACAAATGCCGCTCACTGGATATTTTCCCTTTTTCTGACCATTCTCTGTAAACCCTAGAGATGGTTGTGCGTGAAAATCCCAGTAGATCAGCAGTTTTTTAAATACTCAGACCAGCCCGCCTGGCATCAACAACCATGCCACATTTAAAATTACTTAAATCCCCTTTATTCCACATTCTTATGCTTGGTTTGAATTTCAGCAAGTCGTCTTCACCACGTCTAGATGCCTAAATGCATTGAGTTGCTGCCATATGATTGGCTGATTAGCAATTTGTGTTACCAAGCAATTGAACAGGTGTACCTAATAAAGTGGCCGGTGAGTATACAGTATATATCTATCTATCTATCTATTTTATATATATATATATATATATATATATATATATATATATATATATATATATATATATATATATAAAAAATATATCTAATCAGCATTCACCTTGTTATAACTTTAAGAAACTATTATTTTATTCTAACCTACAAAGTTTAATTCATTGATTTATTGGCGAGATAGTGTCAGGCTTCAGCTGTTTCTTCATATTAAATATGATTGAGTTTATGTTGAGAGTGATGTAAATGACTCTGTTCCCTGGATTCCTCGTGTCCATAAAATGATGTAGTGTATAAAGATATTGAGAAATAGGCTGTTTAACCTTAGAGTAACTCTGCAGCCTCTTGGTAATGTTGCCTAGTTAATAAAATATTACTTGTGAATTCATCACTGGGAGAGATATTGATTTGATATTCTATCGGTGCATGAGTCGAATATAATGTATTTTGTTATGAAACAATGTGTTTTATTCAGGTATCCTTGAAGCTCACTCTTATTTATTTCAGAAACAAAACTCTGAAACGAAATTATCAGTTGCATAAATAGAATTTTGTGATTGCTGTATGCACAGATGAGTGATTTTATTTAAAGGGACATTTTGGTAGGAGCGCATTTCCATATTACTAAACCAAGATATAGATAAATATTTATTTAACCCAAACAAAGGGGTTAAACTTATAAGGAAACAATACTCAAAAATATTAATGGTTCCCTAAAAAACAGAATGTTACAAGATGCATTACATGTTTTTTTTTTTGTTTGTTTGTTTTTTAAATACGTGTTCCTGTGTGCCATTTCCTATCAGACTTGAGCATTAGATTCCAGGGACTCTAGTCCCAATTATACATAAAGGGACACGAAACCCAATTTTATTCTTTCATGATTTAGAAAGAGCGTGCAATTTTAAGCAACTTTCTAATTTACTTCTATTATCTAATTTGCTTCATTCTCTTGATATCCTTTGCTAAATAAAACATATCTAGATAAGCTTAGTAGCTGCTGATTGGTGCCTGCACATAGATGCCTCTTGTGATTGGCTCACTCATGTGCATTGCTATTTCTTTAACAAAGGATATCTAAAGAATGAAGCAAATTAGATAATAGAAGTAAATTGGAATGTTGTTTAAAATGGTATTCTCTATCTGAATCAGAAAAGAAAAATGTTGGGTTTAATACACCCTTAAATGTGTTCAACTGATACTCTCTCATATACAGGGTAAAAAAAAAAATCTTTAATATATCCCTTTAAGTAGAATTCCCTTTAAGACATTGCATGCTACATTCATCTAAAAACAACAAAAATGATCATAGCTTATTTATAGCATAGGCTTAATACAGCTCAATACAGAAGCGCAGAAAATATCATTCAAAATAAAGTAGAAATAAATATACAGTGGGAGCTTATGGCCCTTAAAATCTGCTCAAGAGTGTGTTGAACACGTAACTCAAATAATGTGTTAGATGTTTAGAAACCTGCTCCGGTGAGTGCTGTCTAATGTTGTTGGTACTTATCTTGTAACTGAATATGGTATAATGGTCTCGTTATATAGTAAGTGAGAACTTTCTATCTAAATGATTATTAGTGGATATAGAGGCAGCATGTTGGGGGTTGCAGTGTGCATGAGCTGATCATAGAGATGAATATATTGAAGCAATCTACCTATAAGTAAGTGCCAGGTACAACTGAGAGGTCTGCTCATAGGATTTTTTTCAATAAATACTACATTTGAGTACATGAAGGGCTAGATTATATGTGAGCTCTAAATTATTGTGCTCCTGCAATAATTAACCAGCCATTACAAGTGAATAGATTAGATCTCTGGTTATTTATTTAAAAGTACCCAAAATTAACTCAAAATAGAAGGCATTGCAGTTTTTGATAAAAAAAAAAAAAATAGCATTTTTTTTTTATTAAAAACAACTGCACTGGGCAGTTTTGGGGTCTAAAATTGGTGAGAGTAGGGTGTTAGGAAAAAACGGCACTGAAAAGTGCCTTTACAACTGTGTGTTCCCATAGACCGCAATGTATACACACATATTATATATATAGAATCATATACATATATATTTAAAAATGCTGCCCATTACAGCGCTACTTACCCTCTTCGCTGCACGAGGCTCTGATGCTGTCTGTGACTATGGAAGTATGTCCGCTTCCTAGCAATGCGAGCACAAGGTCACGTTTGCATTGTGATTTACCTGTAATACCAGCGCACATTATCGTGCACTGGTATTACAAAGTAGAGTGCTAATATTGCTTGCTCACAGGCAATATTTAGTGCTCTACTTCTAATCTGGCCCCAAATGTATTATTAAAGGTACATGAAATTATAATATAATATAAGTATATAATAATATAATATAGGAACATTCTGTAATGTGTTGCTTGTATATAACTGTGTTTAACCCCTGCATAGTTTCTAAATTATACACAATTTTGACAAGTTAAGCTTCTAATAGATAGCCCTAATATCTGAATTAATAACTATTGTTCTAATAAACCTATTCTTTTCTAGGCATCACACACATTTTTGGTAAAAAGACAAGATCTAGATTTTTTAGGGAAAAAAACCCATCAACCGACAGGAATTCTCCTTTCATGAGGTTTTGCGAATGACAGTCACATATTTTGGAATAGAAGCTGAATGACATTATTTCAGTTACTGTTCTTGGCACTATCTGTCATCAGAACAGCTGGGCTTCAATTCTTCTGTACATTGTAACTTGACTGATGATGAAATGTGTCACTGAGTGTAGCATAAGAGATATACCTTTCCAAATGAATAGCAAAGAAGTATTTAGCAATAAATAAAATATAGAAAAACATATAACTGGAATACTACTCATATTACAAGTTGAATGTAAACACAATCGCTTGAAAACAAATAAAGTTAACGTGCGTCAGGATAGCGCATCCACTAAGGTCTGGTTAACTGTTTCGCGATTGAAAAGTACAGTTACACTCATAATAACACTATTAAATAAAAAATATTTTAAAAAATATTGCACAAAAAAGTAATAAGGGCTCAAAGATATGAGGTCTCAGTTGTCAGAAAAATAATGTGTGTGCACGTATGTATATATGTATTTACAGACATATATACACATATAAACACATAAATAAATATTTACACACACACACACACACATATATATATATATATATATATATATATATATGAACATAGCACACTTGAGAACATGCAATCACGATGCATGTGAGTAGGGTGTTAGGTTTTTTGCACATTTTTGTTCCATTGACTTCTATGGGGGAATACGTTTACATGATCACAATATTCTAAGTTCCGCTTTTTGCGCCAATCGGGTTAGTGCACGAGCAAAAACTTTTCACTTTCAACTTGTAATACGAGCGTTAATCATCGTGCACAAAAAGCTTACTTCTAGCAAAGTTAGAGCGGGATCAGGAGTGTTAAACACCGCTCCACTTGTAATCTGGCCCAAAATATTTAATTATGCATAGAAAAAAATATATTTTCAACACACTTTCACTACATTATTTATTTTGCCTGCTTTTCCTGTAATTTTCATGAAGGAGTGAATCCTGTTGGATTCAGAACCTCGATTGTCAAACATATAGCTCCTCTATATGTGCACAGGTGCACGTGAACCCCCATGAGAGCCCTGAGATGAAAAACCACAAAACAAAAAAAAAAACTTTTTGGCTAATTAAATATAATTTTTCCAATAGCACCCCTATTGGAAAAAGTATATTTATTTTTAAGCCAAAATGTTCGTCAAATTTTGCAAAAACAATTTGCAGTTTTTACTTCTATCTATTGCACCGCACGTCCGATAGATAGAAGTATAGGCTTCAAGCCCATAGCACTTATTTCTTAGTGCTTGTAGCGCCGCCCCCTACCCAGCTCCTAACCTTCCTAACTGCACAGATTTTGCTGTGCGAGTTAGAGCCATGTGATGGACCTGGTCGGCGCAAAATGGAGTCGAAGGCAGCAAGTGAGAGGAGAGGGCAGGCAGTGGGCACATTCAGGGGCGGAACTTCCAGTCCAGGCAGGAGAATGGCGACTTGCTCTAGCGATCAGAGCTGAAAGTAAGTGGGTGGAAGAAGCATGGGAAGCAGCCTTTATTAATGGGGCTTTTTAGCTTGCTATGGGGTTTAATAACTTAATGTTTGCTTGGGGAAATCCAGGTTCAATTACCATATTTATATTTAACAGTAACTTTTTGTAGCCTGTGAAGGGCTTCATTTCATTGCACTGTTTACTTCCACCAGCAGCTAAAGTGTTACATAAGGCACATAGCATTATAAAATATCCATCAGAAATATAGACAGTATGGATTTTATAGCCTCTGAACATTTTTCTCAAGTTGTTTATTTGCAGTGGTCTGGAATCAACTTTTTTGGGATATTGATGAGAGAGAGAGAGACAGAGAGAGAATGAGACTCTCTCTTGCTAGGTCGTGTTTAACACCAGTTCATATATTGTGAACCCCCATTTGAATATCCCACAAGGCGCCACTTTGCACAATTATTGCTTAATATCTTCAGGAGATCCTATGCAATTACCAAAATGTGATTTGTTAGTAGAAAGGACAGGCGTACAGAAAGTCCATCATCTCATATAACATATAAGTGAAGACAACTTAAAACCATTACAACTTCAAGTTTATTCATTGTTGCATCGATTAACTCTACTTGCAGCACTGTTTTAGAGATATCTGGATTTACATTTTCTGGGTTTCAATGCCAAAGAGAACATAAATTAATAGTAGAAAAATATATAAAAATGTGCTCTTGGATATGTTAGTAAATAAACACAACTTGCTAATAAACTGAGGTTCTAACCATTTTAAAACAGCCTTTCTTCTTGATTAATTTTGCTAATTGTTGACTTTACATTGAGTCACCTACTGATAACCCATTCGCAAATAAAGCAAATGAGGGCAAACAGAATGATTAACCAATTGCAATTACTAATTCATGCCAATTTTCACGTTGGTAAATGTACTTCCATAAAAAAAAAAGAAAAAGTTGTATAAAAGTTAAAATAACTGTACAAAGCAAACAATGAAGTTAAATATTGCTAATATAAATTGCTTAGATATTTGTTGAAGAACATTAATTACCCAAAGAGCAGTGAGTTGGAAATTGAAGCTGACACGTCAACAATGTGCAATGCAGAACAAAATCTTTTATGTGATTTTGGCAGATCACATGAGCAGATACAATAAGTAAATAAATATATTATGTATAGTGTTCATTATATCATAAGATGCAGAGTTATGCTGACATGTCATGAGAATGTGTCTAATTTTATTTTTATGTATAAGTGAACAAAAACATGCCGTGGGGAAAAGTCTACAATAGAGAGAAATAGGTCAGTTGATGCAATAAAGTCTATGCAGAGAGACATACAAGGTTACCAAACATTTGTAAGAAACACTGAATTTTTTATATTAAGTGTTTAGTTATACTTTAAATATTTATTTTGGCTAACTCTGCTACATATATTTTCCTGGTTGACTTTAACAGATAACTGCAAACAATGCATTGTATACTTACATAATGACTGTGCCTACCATTTTTGTCTACAGACTCAAGTACAAATTGGCCCATACAAATAAGGTTGTTGAAAAACAATTGCAGTATGCAAGGTGTTACATTAAGTTTAAACAAGTTTAGACTTAGCTTATATGCTTTTCTATATCTAGAAAACAGAAGTATCTTGTAATTAATGTATTTACTGACCCTTTAAAGAAGGACATACAGAGGAGCTGATGTTTGCATGACAGATTTGAATCTTATTTTGCTATTTCAGTAATGCAATACTTTTTGACACTGAGTTTGTAACTGGCATTCAGCCTTAAATATGAGAAGTATTTTATACAACTGATCAGTAACCATAAGAATATGATTGAAGGGCATGTTGGTCAGCCTGATATGGTTTTACATATCCAAACTATTGATTGTCGAGACTAGTGGTACAAGTTTATTAAATGGACATTAAACTCTAAGGGGCAGATTACAAGTGGCTCACTTTTTATTGCTTTCGCTCGTGCGTAAACACCATAAGAAGTAAACTTGTAACCCCACATGCTAACTTCAAGACTCCGAATATTGTGACCGAGAAGGTAGTTATTCGTATTTTACATCCAAATGTACTTCACATAGGAGAAAATGTTCTTTTTTATTTATATATATATATGAATATGTACAGGTATACAGTAGATATATATAGATAAATGTATATAAATATATTTTTAAAAATACAAAGAACATGTTCTACTATGTCAAGTACATTGGGATATAAAATATATACAGTCAGGGGCATATTTTGGTCTAGGCAAACAAAGCACTTGCCTAGGGGGACAGATTGGAAGGGAAACAGCATATGTTTTGTGGCTATATTTGTAAGAAGGTTACAGTTATTTTAGAAGTGTTATACAGTTATATAATGAGAGATTTTTCCCAAGGAGATTATATTCTAGGAGGGTATAATTAGAGACTGCCAATGAGCTTATAGCTTAGAGGTAACTCTGAACCTTTCATTTATTTAGCTAGCTATCGCCTTTAGTTTTGTTGGCTTTAAGCTCTCAGTATTGTGTTTGGAGGTGTATTGTTTCAGGAAATCTGTGTTTGGGGTTTTATATATATATATATATATATATATATATATATATATATATATATATATATATATATATATATATATATATATATATACTGTATATATGTGTGTGTTTGTGTGGGTATATATTATTATTATTCTTTATTTATAAAGCGCCAACAGATTCCGCAGCGCTGCCCATGGGTACAAAGATAAAAGCAAAACAATACAATAAAAGACAACATTTTACAGACAAATACAGGGGGAATTTAGGGCCCTATTCCCATGGGAACTTACAATCTAGATGGGTAGGAGGATGGGAAACAGGAGGTGGGGACTGCAAATGTGAGAATGATATGAGGAGATAGATGAGGGCAACTCTTAGGTAAGTGAAGTTTGTTTGTTACGGAGTCGGGTGATAAGCTTGCCTGAACAAGAAGGTCTTTAGGGAATGTTTAAAGGAGGAGAGGTTAGAGGAAAGTCTGACAGCTCGAGGAAGTGCGTTCCAGAGGGTTGGTGCCGCATGAGAGGAGGTGATGGTAGAAGATGCAAGGAGCAGGTCGTTGTTGGATCTTAGGGGGCAGACTGGAGTATATTTGTTGATGAGTGAGGACAGGTAGGGTGGGGCAGCATTGGTGAGGGCTTTGTAGGTCAGGGTGAGAATTTTGAATTTAACTCTGCTGTGAATGGGGAGCCAGTGAAGGGACTCACAGAGAGGCGCAGCAGAAACCGAGCATCAAAAGAGGTAAATTAGCCTGGCAGATGCATTTAGGATGGATTGAAAGGGAGAGAGGCGGGAGAGAGAGATATTGCATTGGTGGTTGTGGCAGGATGAAGAGAGCAATTGGATGTGGGGAATGAAGGACAGATTTGAGTCAAGTGTGACTCCAAGACAGCGGACTTGGGGTGATGGGGAGATAGTGGTGCTGCCAACAGTGATAGAAAAATAAGAAGCTGGGGTAGAGTTAGAGCAGGGATTAGAAGTAGTTCGGTCTTGGACATGTTTATTTTTAGGTGGTGAGAAACCATCCAGGAGGAAATGCCAGATAAGCAGTCGCTGATGTGAGAGTTGACAGAAGGAGAGAGTGCAGGGGTGGAAAGGTAGATCTGGGTATCATTAGCATAGAGGTGACAGTTGAAGCTATAGCTGTTGATAAGTTTACCCAGTGAAGAATGTATGTATGCCTATATGTATTTGCGTGTATGTGTATGACTCTGTGTGTGTTTGTTTCTGTGAAAATGTATGTGTGTGTGTGCGCGCATGACCGTGTGTATGCATTTAACTCTATGGGGCCGATTTATCATGCCCCGTATTGGCCCCAATGCAGCTGTTTATACGCAAGCCTTCAGGCTCGCCAGAAACAGGAGATAAGAAGCAGCGAACTTAAGACCGCTGCTCCTTAACTCGTCCGCCGCCTCTGAGGCAGCAGACAGCAATCAGCTCAATCGGATACGATTGGGTTGATTGACACCCCCTGCTAGCGTCCTAATGGCCGTGAATCTGCAGGGGGCGGTATTGCACAAGCATTTCATGAGAAATGATTGTGCAATGATAAATGCCGACAGCGTATGCTGTCAGCATTTATCGATGTGTGGCGGACATGATTCGCTACAGCGGATTATGTCCATCTGCACAATGATAATTTGTGCCCTATGTGTGTATATGTGTCTGTGACTTTATGTGTGTGTGTGTGTGTGTTTGTGTGCGTGCACATCCCTTTTAATATATTTTTTACCTCTGTAATTACCTTGGGTCTAAGCCTCTGCAGACTGCCTCCTTATCTCAATGCTATTTAGAGGCTTGCATGTTAGCAAATTAGTGCTGACTTATGAATAACTCCACAGGAATGAGCACACTGTTATCTACATGGAACACATGAGCTAGCAATGTCTTGCTATGAAAAGCTATTAAAATGAACTGAGATAAGAGGCAGTTTGTAGTGACTTAGAGCCAGGCAGAAATGTAGAGGTTTAAATGTTATAAAGTATATTAATATAACAATGTTGGTTGTGCAAAGCTGGGTAATGGGTAGTAAAGGCGTTGGCTACCTTTTAAAAAAAAAAAAAAAAAAATTGGACTAGACTGTCGCTTTAATGGTTAGTGGTTAGTCTCAGAGGTGGGCTGTTTTAAAGCCTTTGATCTAATATCATGGACGCGCTTTGAAGGAAATTGTAAGCAGCTAGTTTTGCAGATTCTATAAATGACCATTTATTTCTTTTCATGGTCATGTGCAGGCAGCACCTTTGTATTGGCAGTGACTTTTCTGAGATAGAATAAAACATGCTAGTAAGGGTTTTATTTGTAGTTAGGATGTAATTATATTGCATTGGCAGAACTAAACGCAGAAGCGCAGCTGTTAGCACTTCACATGTGGGTGATGCTAGTTCCCCTTAACACCAGAGTCATGTTCCACTGATAATACCAGAACCGAGAAAAGACGTTGTTTATTGGCCATTTTTACAAACGAACCACACTCATCTTTTACAACAAGAATATCTAATTGAAAGCAATTTTTTAAATACATAAAATATCAACTATACAGATCTGAAATGACATTGGTTTTCAACTTTAGTTGATGCACAGTGTCCAAAGAAAGATACATTACTCTTCCAGTGAAGGTTTATTCTGAAGAGAGTTTATAAATATTTATCTGAAAAAGACACTTTATTTCCCTGAAATCTTATTTTTAAGCTTCCAGTAAAAAGGAAATTATATTGGAAAAATTATAGTAGTACTATAGTGTAAAAGGACACACAGCTTAACATTTCAGTTGCCATAAATGGTCTATTTATGCATTAATTAAACAGGCACTTTTATCATTTATTTTGTTTGCATTTAAAGTTATTTATCTCTGACATCTGTAGAGTTTCCACTGGGAGTGTTTACCATGGTATGCGGAACACTTACACTCCAACATGCTACTCAGTGATTGGCTGAGATATGTGTGTACTTCTGTATAGATGTATCTAATTGGTCACCGCTACAACATCATTTAAGATGCTTTTCATTTGGTATGTCCTAAGCCTGCAAAGCAAGGCATATTTTTTTAAGAAATTGAAAATGCTTTTAAAAAATGTATTTTGCTTGCAGATCTTTACAGTACAGTGAATATTTTTGATGCATAGACAGTCTACACCTTAGTAATTTTAAAGTCTTACCTTAGAATAAGCTGCAAATAGCCTCCTCCACCCCTTTCTATATCATGCAGCAGTAACAGTCCCTTTAATGTTCCTTACATGTTCCTGTGTTTAGGATTAACACAAAAGTAAAATACTTTGCAGAAGTCACTAGCATTTTGTAATAAATTAGAACATAGCATTTTCTATTACCTTTAAAAGTATCAGTTTTACATTTTTTTATTCCCAAAAGCAAACTACTAATGCTGTCTTGTCTTTGGGTTAAAATGTAAAACTCCTTGTAAATGGCAACACCATTTTTCTACCATCTATTCATTTTTCAAAACTTTAGTTGTGAAGATTTGTTTGACAGAATTTCGTAAAGTTTTCTCTGCTCAATAACGTCCTTTGGACTTTGCTTAAAGATCTGACTTGTGATTTATGCACAAAGATTGTGTCTATCATAATACAGTCTCCTCGCACAGCCTGCGATGAAGGGAAGACAAAGTGATTTATCACTAAGATCTTAACTCTGTGAATGCCAGCACAGCACATACTGAACATACAGCTTGACTGTATAATTTAGAAAGACTAAATAGAATCAACACCAGGGAAGAGACTCATCTAGCTCCGAGGACACTCAGAGAAAGCTAATATATGATTTCCAGAGGCTGGCATATTTTGTCTGGTTTAGGGTGCAAATTCTACATATTATTTCATTATGTATGGTATTATTCATTGTACTTCTTTGCTGCTTTACAAACTATTCAAAGTTACTGGATTTTTCAAGAGAACAAAGAACACAACCAGCAAAATATGAGTGTTTGCAGTGGTGATGTGTATACATTTTAATACAAGTTTTGTTTAAGAAGGGAGGGATCTAGATTTTCTAAAAGGGAAGAACAGAAAACTATAACTCATAAACAAAAGCTAGATGTAGATGACTTTTCAATTAAAGGAACATCTAAGCCAAAATTTACATGATTCAAGTAGAGTATACTATCTTCAAAAACTCCCAAAAGTACTTCATTTATCAAATTTACTTCTCTCTCTGTGTGTCCTTTGTTGAAATTTAGTTTCTTTCCAAAAAGACATCCATGTGTCTTGCGAGAACTAGAATTATCACCAATTTTTGATAACAGAAGTAAAATTTGATTATTTTTTTTTTAAATTGTGTGCTATGTCCATATCAAAAAAGTTTAATTTCGGCTTCAATGTCCATCAGCATGAAGGGAACATTTATAGAATAAGCCTCTGATCCATGAAAATGTAGAGACTGCATAATCACTCTTAAATCGATTTTAAAACTGTAAATCTATTCATAAAGGCTTAACATATTACTCCCTAGATTCCACTGAATCCAGTTCAGTACCAGATTGTCCCACTGGGATACCGGTAGAACGATGTTGCTGTAAGGACACATCCTTGGTCAGGAAGGTCACGGAGCAAGTCGCTCTACTCCTGATGAGGGTGTGGGGGCCTGTGGCAGCAGAACATTGTCCCCTGAACTGCTCTTAACGAGGGTATGGGGACCTGTTGAGGAAGAAAAGTGGCACTGGAAGAGGAAGGGAGTGAAGACGAGGGGCCATGGGGGCCAGTGCCGGTCTTTAAATAGTTCCAGGGCCTGTCTCTGATTTACCAGTCCGGCCCTGATTCAGTCACACAAAATCAACTGCTTTAGTTGTCTCATGCATCTCTAAATACAGGATGTTCTGCTTCTCCAAAGAATAACACCATACAAAGTGTCCTCTAGCCACCAAGCCTATACTCATCTTCTGTCTCGATCCTATCTATACTATAATACCATTTGTAACGCGTCCGTCGTCATCGCCAATTGCGCACAAATTCTCAAAGAAATGTTGGCTGCAGGTGCAGCCAAAAGAATCGGTGGATTCTTTCACCATCCTGCCATTTTCAGAATCCACCTGGATGCAGCGTAGGCAAACCCGAAGCCTTAAAAAAAAAAAAAAATGCAACCGCCCTCAGGAAATAACAAAAAAAACATGTAACCTCCCGCAATAAATAAATAAAAAACACGTAACCACCTGCACGAAATAACAAAAAAACCCTAACCACTCGCACAAAGTATAACAAAAAAAAACTAACCTCCTAAACCGCAAACCCCCACATCGCAAAATAATAAAGTAATTAACCCCTAATCCGCAAATACCATAATTAAAATATTAACCGCTAAATTGCCAACCCCCCACATTGCAATAAACCTAGTTTACCTATTAACCCCTGAACCGCCAACCCCCTACATAGCAATAAACCTAAGTAACCTATTAACCCCTAAACCACCAACCCCCCACATTGCAATAAACCTAGTTTACCTATTAACCCCTGAACCGCCAACCCCCTACATAGCAATAAACCTAAGTAACCTATTAACCCCTAAACCACCAACCCCCCCACATTGCAATAAACCTAATTAACCTATTAAGCCCTAAACCGCCAAAAAAAAACACAACGCAAATAACTAATTTCATTAATAAGTACCCTAACTTAACACCCCCTAAATTAACCCCAATACTAAGTTACAATAAAAAATAATAAAACCGAACATTAAATTGCAAAAAAATTATCTAAAAATGCAAAAAATACAAAAAACTCTAAAAATTCAGAAAAAAATAAACAAAATGATAAAAAAAAATTTTTTTTAACCTAATCCCTATGAAAATAAAAACTACCACCTTAAGTTAAACAGCTCTTTTACATTTAAAAATTACTAAGTCCCCCCTAACAGTAAAAAAAACCCACCCACCAAACCAACCAAAATAAAAAAACACTTAAAAACCTAAAATACCCATTGCCACTAAATGAGCATTTTTATGGGCATTGTCCTTAAAAGGGCATTCAGCTCTATTACTGCCCTTAAAAGGGCAATCAGCCCTTTTATAGCCCATTGAAATCCTAAACTTAAAAATAATAAAAATAAAAAATCCAAAGACTAAGCCCCAAATAGGTACTCACGGTTCCTGAAGTCCGGCGGAGAAGGTCTTCTTCCAGGCAGCTCCATCATCTTCTATCTTCATCTGGAGTGAAGGTGGCGCGGTGCTGGCTTCCCCGATGCATGAATCTATTAATGGCAGTCCTCAGCAGCGGTCTTTAGCGGCGGCGGTCCTCATCGGTGTGGAGGCTCCTCTTCATTGCGATTGTCCGTCGCACAGTGAAGATTGAATGCAAGGTACCCCATATTTATTGAGGGTATTTTGCATACCTATTGGCTGAAATTTTGAAATCAGCCAATAGGATGAGAGCTACTAAAATTTTATTGGCTGATTTGATTTTGAACAGTCAATAGGATTTCAGAAGCTCTAATTGGCTGATTTAAAAATTTCTGCCAATAGGAATGCAAGGTACCCTAAATTGAATGTGGTACCTTGCAATCAATCTTCAGTTTACGACAGACATTGGATGAAGAGGAGCCTCCATGCCGCCTAGGACCGCCGCCATTGAAGACCCCTGCTGAGGATCCACACATCGGGGAAGACAGCCCCGCACCTCTGCTCCTCCTTCATTCTGGATGAAGATAGAAGATGATGGAGCCGCCTGGAAGAAGACCTTCTCTGCCGGACTTCAGGAACGGTTAGTACCTATTTGGGGCTTAGTCTTTGGATTTTTTTAAATTTTTTTATTTTTTTTTTAATTTTAAGTTTAGGATTTTAATAGGCTGTAAAAGAGCTGATTGCCCCTTTAAGGGCATTAAAGTAAAAAAGCTGAATGCCCTTTTAAGGGCAATGCCCATAAAAAATGCACATATAGGGGCAATGGGTATTTTAGGTTTTTAAGCGTTAGGTCTTTTATTTTGGGGGTTTTGGTGGGTGGGGTTTTTTTACTGCTAGGGGGGACTTAGTAATTTTTAAATGTAAGAAAAAAAAGAGCTGTTTAACTTAGGGCAATGCCCTACAAAGGGCCCTTTTAAAGACTAATGGGACTTCAGGAATGGTGAGTACCTATTTGGGGCTTAGTGTTTTTTTAATTTTTTGGGGTGGCTTTTTTTTAGATTAGGGTTTTTTGGGCTGAAAAAGAGCTGATTGCCCTTTTAAGGGCAGTAAAAGAGCTGAATTACCTTTTAAGGGCAATGCCCATACAAATGTCCCTTTAGGGCAACGAGTAGTTTTTTTTTTTTTTTAGTGTTAAGTTTTTTTTATTTAGGGGGGGTTTGGTGGGTGTGGGCTTTTACTGTTAGGGGGTAATTGGTAATTTGTTTAGGTAAAAGAGTTGTTTAACTTAGGGCAATGCCCTACAAAAGCCCTTTTAAGGGCTATTGGTAGTTTAGTATTAGGGGATGTTTTTATTTTTGGGGGATTTTTTATAGGGGTATTAGTTTAGGTTACATTTTTTTATTTTAGATAGCTTTGTTTATTTTTTTTCTGTAATTTTACATTTTTTATTTTGTGCAATTTGTGCTTTGGGGTTTGAAGATTTTTTTTAAATAGAGTGCCCTCTGGGCATACTTATCACCTTGTAAATTGTATATACATTGTGTTATGCCTCAAATAATATATAATGGGGCCTATTTATCGCCTGAAGGCTCGCCGGAAACAGCAGTTATGAAGCAGCGGTCTTAAGACCGCTGCTCCTTAACTGGCCCGCCTGCACTGAGCGACAGACAGCAATCAATCCGATCCTATACGATCAGGTTGATTGACACCGCCTGCTAGCAGGGGGAATCTGCAGGGGATGGCATTGCACAAGCAGTTCACCAGAACTGCTTGTGCAATGTTAAATGCAGACAGCGTATGCTGTCGGCATTCAGCGATGTCTGTTGGACATGATACAATACAGCGTATCATATCAGACAAACATTGATAATTCTGCCCCATTGTATCACTGTCCATAGTAAGAAAAATAATAAAAAATAAGAAAGTACTTTCATTATTTATTATGCCCCATTTTCCTGTAATTTAACGAAAACATTATGCGTTTTCCAACTCTGAGAACTGGAAGTCCATGACCCTGCCACATATCTGCCCCTAATGACACTTTACTGACTGATACAATAGAGCAACAGGACATGTGAATTATTATGTCAAATTATTTATATTGTGGTAAACAATGTAGTATTGCAGCAAGTAAGGCCATTAGAATGCTTTGTATTATTGGTGCAGGTATTTTCAGCAAAAATATTAATCTTCTTATGCCCCTTTACACTTAAAGAGACACTCAAGTCAAAATAAACTTTAATGATTTAGATAGAGTATACAGTTTTAAGACACTTTCCAATTTTCTTCCATGATCAAATTTTGCACAGTCTTTTTATATTCACACTTTCTGGGGAACAAGATACTACTGAGCATGTGCACAAGCTCACAGGGTATACGTATACTAGTCTGTGATTGGCTGATGTCTGTCACATGATACAGGGGGCCGGGAAATGGGGGGAAAATACATTTGTCAGAAAGAAATCTACTGCTTATTTGAAATTCAGAGTAAGTGTTATTGCATTGCCTTTTTATTATGTACTTGCTAATTATGTAATTATACTGCATTGAGTGGTCTTTTAACTATTTAGGCTTCTGTATTATGTGCAGTTATGGAGGCCATATCTTCAGAAGGATATGAATAAAGTGCATTCTGTTCAAAGGAGAGCTACTAAAATGGTACATTGTCTAAAAAATAAAAAACTTACCACGAAAGACTCAATTACATAAATTAGAGGAGCGAAAGGAAAGGGGGATATGCTAGTAACTTTGAAGTATATTAAGGGGGTTATTAAAATGGTGGTTGTGGGTATTTACAGAAAGGGTGGTTGATTAATGGAATAAACTTCAATTATAGGTGGTAAAGACAAAAACTATGGGGGGCTTCAAGAATGCCTGGGATAAGCATAAGTCAATCCTATAAACTAGATAAGATTACACTTTTAGGAAATGTAAGGTAGACTTGTTGGACCTAAGGTTCTTATCTGCTGTTAGAATCTATGTTTCCTTGTTTCTAAGTAATTTCAGAAGGTGATTAGAAACTTTTTCTATCAAAATGGCAAACTTGTCTACTACAGTAGCAAATCCAAATTAACTCCTCCAATTAAGGCAAGTAGTAAGGATTAGAGATGGGTGAATGTTTCGCAACATTCAAAATTAAACACATTTTAACACATGCGTTAGTTTGTTTCCAGTTTCGAATGTTTGTATAAAATTCTATCATTCCTTTAATGTAATAGTATTTCTAATCCTTTCTGTAAATGTAATATTAAAATTATTCAATATTTGAAATAGAAACATTGAAATGTATATATATGTATCTATTATGTATCAATTTACTAAATTCCCTACCACATGAACTACTGAACTTCTGAATAGTATGTGTTAAATAGAATGTTACATTCAAAATTTTGAATATGGACATTCAATCTAATCATCAACATTTGAAATCGAAAGTGACATTCAAAAACTGTAAATAAAATTTTAATATAGAATTTTTAAGAATATTCGTTCTTATCAACATTTGATTATGTAAATCGAATTTCTTCAATAACATTCGTTCTAACATTCTAATTCGAATATAAACACATTCTCCCATCCCTAGTAAGGATGAGCATCAAAAACCAGTCGCAGTAAATGTGGTGTTAAACTATTCCGAAACTTTTAACTTCTGACTGGTGTATTTATTTATTGGAGGTCTGTAAAAAAACTAATATCTCAAGTGTTTATGTCCCTTTAAATTAAAATTTTCAACCTGTAATGTAGTACCTCTCTCCTTGCCCAGATGATACACAAAAGGGATTTTTGTTGACATGTTTGAAAACTAGTGGTGCTAAAGCCCTGGCTGAAGTTACTTGCTTACCCCCAACCAACCTTGAACTGCTTCTGATCCTGTGTTAGTGCTACAAACTGGGCATGCTTTCATTTTGCTTAGTAAGGAATTCCCAGAATTCTATTAAATCCCCTGAGCTCAGATGTATCTGACTGGCCTGATCTCTCATGTTAGCATACTGTAATAACTATTTCATTTTATTCTTCTAAAGACCCACAGAAGTGTATTTAGCTCTCATCCAGCTATAATATATCATATTTTTATACACTTGATTCCTCTTTGTTACCCCCCTCTTATTATTTTTCTCTAATTAATTGTGCTCTCGTTTGTTGCACATTTATAGTCTAAGGCACTAAAAGAATGAGTCTGGCATAGTTAGACAATCTATTTACATAAAAGGTGACAAGACTAGCTGCTCTCTCAGACACACTGCCCTGGGCTTAGATATTGTTGACCTATTCTTGAATTCACCACCACTCATGTATCAATTGACCTATTCATTCAAGGACAGTTGAAAACTTTTATGGAAATAGGACACGTTCACATGCAAATAGGTTCTATGACCTTGAATTAAACAGTACTTTAAGAGGGACAACCAAGTCCTCGTATGTGGAAGTGAAAAATATTTCCTTTAATAAATATTGCTAGGTTCTGAGATTAAAAGGAAACAGAAAATCAAATTACCAAACTAAAACTACACCCAGAGCAAAGGAGAAGATTATGTTTACAATTGTCAGACATTGCTTCAAATTAGCCATGGAAAATATTGGATCTTCAATGTTGTAGCAGAATGAAATACAGAGAGTGCTGTAACTAACAAGCCTATTGAAGCGAAACCAAAAAGTCATGTACCATGCAATACAACACAGCTTTGCAGGTAAACATTAAGATACAGATCAATATAACTAGATAAATCAAAGCTTCTCTGTTACGTATCAGCACAACACACAGTTTAGTAAAGAATATCGGATGGGACTTCTCCCATTTGAATACAGAAGCAATTTGATTGCGCAATCCTTAAAGAGACACTAAACCGTAAAAACATGCTAAATATAATACGGTATTCAAAACAATTATCAGCATTAGAATTATATGCAGATGTGTTTTTATCAAATATTGGTGTTTATTATAATCTAGCATTTGAAAATTATCCACATGTGAAAAGTAGCCCTATATGTAAAGGACAATCAAACATAGTATATTTGCATCATCAACAAATGCATTAACAAAAAGACAATACAAAAGCTGTTAATCTAAATTTCAATTAAGTAGTAGATTTTTTTCTGACAAATTTCAAATTTAGTTCTATTTTCCGCTCCACTGCCTCATGTGACAGCCATCAGCCAATCACAGAATGCATATATGTATATACTGTGATTTCTTGCTCATACTCAGTGATAATTGAAGTGGAATTGTTTTTTACAGTTGCATCATGCTCTATCTGAATAATGAAAGTTTCATTTTAGCTTTAGTGTTTCTTTAATATGTGCCAGTCCTGTTTTACTGATCACAATCAAAATTTTACATATTTACAGAACCTTTTTTACTTACTAAATTCCACAGCTAAAATGCCTTGGTAAAACCCAGACAAAACATTACAATTTATTACAATGTACCCCAAAAAGGTTTTCAAATGTAACACTGGTTTCGCACAATATTAAAACACACTGAAATGACCCACTCATATTGGATGACATTAGTAAGAAATGTCACGAAATGGATACAAACACAATATGATCAATCGAAGTTAATGAAAACAATAATACACCCTTTAAAGCTAATAAAAATGAGCAAAATCAATAACTCAACAAATACACAAGGCCACTATACCGCAAAATGATGATATTTAAATCCCTTAAAAAGATATACACAAATATCTCTGACATGCACAAATAACTCTACACAGATAACTATTTTGCTTTCGAGAGGTTATGATTGCAAGATTTTGTTTTCATTTTAGTAATGGGGGCCACAATGTTGTAACTAAGATATACTTAGCTAAAAAAAAATCTTACCTAATTGATAAGGCTAATTAGTGCTGATTATAAATTAGCTGAAAAGTACAAATCTTGGAGGATTTAGTGTCCCTAACCCTTTAGCTATCAGTAGTTATCGTTGGCAGTCAAAGGGTTAAAGTGGGATTTAGGGGGGATATGCTTAGCCCCTAATGTATCAGCCTCAATCCTAATTAACTACTGTAATGCACCAGTATTTGACTGAATGTCAACTCTTTAACACTAACGCCGAGCAGAAGTGAAATTACTCTTCGCTAAGCGGCTTTTATAGTGCAATACTCGATAAGGGTGTCATTATGTAATTGGTAAAATGACTTTTGAAGAGCGATGATGCATTTTAAGTTACAGGTGATATCCAAAATGCGGTAAAAGGTGTAATTTTAATCAAAGGTCATGTGCAAATCAAGCCACTTATAAGGCTTTTAACGATGAAAGAGCCCATTACTGGTTGGGTCTTCCTGACACCACCTGTCCCTAGCAACTGCATGACTGATGGATTCTTGCAGAACTGTATAGGCAAAGCAGTAACTATAGTCGCCAGTGCAGAAACCTATATGTCAGCCTGAAACCAGTATTCCCAAACATGCAATTAAAAGCACTTTATTTACAATTAAAAACACTTACATTGAAAGGGCATAAAACTGAGTTTTTATATCTGCATAATATATCAGCAACTAAACTCTGCACTTAAAGCTACAGTTTTTTGTTTGTTTTTTTTAAAGAAAAAATGGCTTTATTTTGAAACCCAAAAAAACACCCATTTGAAAAGATTTTTTAGTATGTTTATCTTATCTCATCTGCTGTGGCTAATTAGAACCGATATAAACGATAAAGAAATTATTCTGAGGTTTGCAGAATGCGCTCCACCTCTTCTTGGGGAAGTGAAAAATTCCTTAGATTTCAGTAAATGCCAGCAAAATCTATAATGAAAGTATAATGCAAAGATTTTGCTTTACTATGCTTAAAATTAAACATTTTTCTTCCAGGTTACAAATCGTGCTATTCAGTGCTTTCGCTTGAGCGTAAACTTCACTAGAAGTAATCGTTTTGCCTGCGTCGGGTTGCGCTCATATTACAAGTTGAAAGTAAAAGTTTGTGCGTGAGTGAAACCTGATGGGCGCTAATCAAAGGACTTTGAGATATTGTGACCGCTTCTCCACAAAGAGCGCAAAATAAAAATTCTAACACTTATTGCTCGTACGTTAACCCGACAAGCATTATTCATATTTTACATTCCAATGTTCTTCACATACAGAAAATATTTATTTCTCTTGTTAAGTGTATCCAGTCCACGGATCATCCATTACTTGTGGGATATTCTCCTTCCCAACAGGAAGTTGCAAAAGGATCACCCACAGCAGAGCTGCTATATAGCTCCTCCCCTCACTGCCATATCCAGTCATTCTCTTGCAACTCTCAACAAAGATGGACGTAGTAAGAGGAGAGTGGTGTATTATAGTTCGTTTTTTAACTTCAATCAAAAGTTTGTTATTTTTAAATGGTACCGGAGTGTACTGTTTCATCTCAGGCAGCATTAGAAGAAGAATCTGCCTGTGATTTCTATGATCTTAGCAGAAGTAACTAAGATCCACTGCCGTTCTCACATATTCTGAGGAGTGAGGTAACTTCTGAGGGGGAATGGCGTGCAGGTTTTCCTGCAATAAGGTATGTGCAGTTAATATATTTCTCGGGATGGAATTTGCTAGAAAAATGCTGCTGATACCGGATTAATGTAAGTTACGCCTTAAATGCAGTGATAGCGACTGGTATCAGGCTTATTAACAGAGATACATACTCTTATAAAAGTGTAATATAAAACGTTTGCTGGCATGTTAATCGTTTTTATATATGTTTGGTGACAAAACTTATTGGGGCCTAGTTTTTTTCCACATGGCTGGTTTGATTTTTGCCTAGAAACAGTTCCTGAGGCTTTCCACTGTTGCAATATGAGTGGGAAGGACCTATTTTAGTGCTTTTCTGTGCAGAAAAATACTGACAGAGACATTCAGCTTCCCTCTGCATGATACAGGACATCTCTGAAGGGCTCAAAAGGCTTCAAAGTCGTGTTTGAGGAGGGTAGCAATCACAGTAGACTGTGGCAGTGACTGTGTTTAAAAAACGTTTTTGTCATTTATTATTCTGTTTTTGTTATTAAGGGGTTAATCATTCATTTGCAAGTGGGTGCAATGCTCTGCTGACTTGTTACATACACTGTAAAAATTTTGTTAGTGTAACTGCCTTTTTTCACTGTTATTTCAAATTTTGTCAAAATTTGTTTCTCTTAAAGGCACAGTAACGTTTTTTATATTGCTTGTTAATTTGCTTTAAAGTGTTTTCCAAGCTTGCTAGTCTCATTGCTAGTCTGTACAAACATGTCTGAAACAGAGGATACTTGTTCATTATGTTTAAAAGCCATGGTGGAGCCCCATAGGAGAATGTGTACTAAATGTATTGATTTCACCTTAAACAGTAAAGATCAGTCTTTATCTATAAAATAATTGTCACCAGAGAGTTCTGTCTAGGGTGAAGTTATGCCGACTAACTCTCCCCACGTGTCGGACCCTTCGCCTCCCGCTCAAGGGAGGCACGCTAATATGGCGCCAAGTACATCAGTGACGCCCATAGCGATTACTTTGCAGGACATGGCTGCAATCATGAATAATACCCTGTCAGAGGTATTATCCAGATTGCCTGAATTGAGAGGCAAGTGCGATAGCTCTGGGGTTAGACGAGATACAGAGCGCGTAGATGCTGTAAGAGCCATGTCTGATGCTGCGTCACAATATGCAGAACCTGAGTACGGAGAGCTTTAGTCTGTGGGTGACGTCTCTGAATCTGGGAGACCTGATTCAGAGATTTCTAATTTTAAATTTAAGCTTGAGAACCTCCGTGTATTGCTTGGGGAGGTATTAGCTGCTCTGAATGACTGTGACACAATTGCAGTGCCAGAGAAATTGTGTAGGCTGGATAAATACTATGCAGTGCCGGTGAGTACTGATGTTTTTCCAATACCTAAAAGGCTTACAGAAATTATTAGTAAGGAGTGGGATAAGCCCGGTGTGCCCTTTTCCCTACCTCCTATATTTAGAAAAATGTTTCCAATAGATGCCAGTACACAGGACTTATGGCAGACTGTCCCTAAGGTGGAGGGAGCAGTTTCTACTTTAGCAAAGCGTACCACTATCCCGGTTGAGGACAGTTGTGCTTTTTCAGATCCAATGGATAAAAAATTAGAGGGTTACCTTAAGAAAATGTTTATTCAACAAGGTTTTATTTTACAGCCCCTTGCATGCATTGCGCCTGTCACTGCTGCGGCGGCATTGTGGATTGAGGCCCTGGAAGAGGCCATCCATACAGCTCCATTGACTGAAATTGTTGACAAGCTTAGAACTCTTAAGCTAGCTAACTCATTTGTTTCTGATGCCATTGTTCATTTGACTAAACTAACGGCTAAGAATTCCGGATTCTCCATCCAGGCGCGTAGGGTGCTATGGCTCAAATCCGGTCAGCTGATGTGACTTCAAAGTCTAAATTACTCAACATTCCTTTCAAGGGGCAGACCTTATTCGGGCCTGGTTTGAAAGAAATTATTGCTGACATTACTGGAGGTAAGGGTCATACCCTTCCTCAGGACAGGGCCAAATCAAAGGCCAAACAGTCTAATTTTCGTGCCTTTTGAAATTTCAAGGCCGGTGCAGCATCATCTTCCTCTGCTTCAAAACAAGAGGGAACTTTTGCTCAATCCAAGCAGGCCTGGAAACCTAACCAGTCCTGGAACAAGGGCAAGCAGGCCAGAAAGCCTGCTGCTGCCTCTAAGACAGCATGAAGGAGCAGCCCCCTATCTGACAACGAATCTAGTAGGGGGCAGACTCTCTCTCTTCGCCCAGGCGTGGGCAAGAGATGTTCAGGATCCCTGGGCATTGGAGATCATATCTCAGGGATATCTTCTGGACTTCAAAGCTTCTCCTCCACAAGGGAAATTTCACCTTTCAAGATTATCTGCAAACCAGATAAAGAAAGAGGCATTCCTAAGCTGCGTACAAGATCTCCTTGTAATCCATCCAGTTCCGCGGACGGAACAAGGACAGAGGTTTTATTCAAATCTGTTTGTGGTTCCCAAAAAAGAGGGAACCTTCAGACCAATTTTGGATTTAAAGATCGTAAACAAATTCCTCAGAGTTCCGTCATTCAAGATGGAAACTATTCGAACCATTTTACCCATGATCCAAGAGGGTCAGTACATGACCACAGTGGACTTAAAGGATGCCTACCTTCACATTCCGATTCACAAGAATCATTATCAGTTCCTGAGGTTTGCCTTTCTAGATTTGTAGCTCTTCCATTCGGGTTGGCTACAGCCCCAAGAATTTTTTCAAAGGTTCTGGGCTCACTTCTGGCGGTCCTAAGACCGCGAGGCATAGCGGTGGCTCCTTACCTGGACGATATCCTTATACAGGCGTCAAGCTTTCAAATTGCCAAATCTCATACAGAGATAATTCTGGCATTCCTGAGGTCGCATGGGTGGAAAGTGAACGAAGAAAAGAGTTCTCTATCTCCTCTCACGAGGGTTTCCTTCCTAGGGACTCTAATAGATTCTGTAGAAATGAAAATTTACCTGACTGAGTCCAGGTTATCAAAACTTCTAAATGCTTGCCGTGTTCTTCACTCCATTCCACGCCCCGCGGTGGCTCAGTGCATGGAAGTAATCGGCTTAATGGTAGCGGCGATGGACATAGTGCCATTCGCGCGCCTGCATCTCAGACCGCTGCAATTATGCATGCTCAGTCAGTGGAATGGGGATTACACAGATTTGTCCCCTCTACTAAATCTGGATCAGGAAACCAGAGATTCTCTTCTCTGGTGGTTATCTAGGGCCCATCTGTCCAAGGGTATGACCTTTCGCAGACCAGATTGGACAATTGTAACAACAGATGCCAGCCTTCTAGGTTGGGGTGCAGTCTGGAACTCCCTGAAGGCTCAGGGTTCATGGACTCAGGAGGAGAAACTCCTCCCAATAAATATTCTGGAGTTAAGAGCAATATTCAATGCTCTTCTGGCTTGGCCTCAGCTAGCAACACTGAGGTTCATCAGATTTCAGTCGGACAACATCACGACTGTGGCTTACATCAACCATCAAGGGGGAACCAGGAGTTCCCTAGTGATGTCAGAAGTCTCCAAGATAATTCGCTGGGCAGAGACTCACTCTTGCCACCTGTCAGCGATCCATATCCCAGGTTTAGAAAACTGGGAGGTGGATTTTCTAAGTCGTCAGACTTTTCATCCGGGGGAATGGGAACTCCATCCGGAGGTGTTTGCTCAATTGGTTCTCCGTTGGGGCAAACCAGAATTGGATCTCATGGCGTCTCGCCAGAACGCCAAGCTTCCTTGTTACGGATCCAGGTCCAGGGACCCAGAAGCGGCACTGATAGATTCTCTAGCAGCGCCTTGGTTCTTCAACCTGGCTTATGTGTTTCCACCGTTTCCTCTGCTCCCTCATCTGATTGTCAAAATCAAACAGGAAAGAGCATCGGTGATATTGATAGCGCCTGCGTGGCCATGCAGGACCTGGTATGCAGACCTAGTGGACATGTCATCCTTTCCACCATGGACTCTGCCTCTGAGACAAGACCTTCTAATACAAGGTCCTTTCAATCATCCGAATCTACTTTCTCTGAGACTGACTGCATGGAGATTGAACGCTTGATCCTATCAAAGTGTGGCTTCTCCGAGTCAGTAATTGATACCTTAATACAGGCACGAAAGCCTGTCACCAGGAAAATTTACCACAAGATATGGCGTAAATATCTTCATTGGTGTGAATCCAAGAATTACTCATGGAGTAGGGTTAGGATTCCTAGGATATTGTCCTTCCTCCAAGAGGGTTTGGACAAAGGATTATCAGCTAGTTCTTTAAAGGGACAGATTTCTGCTCTGTCTATTCTTTTACACAAGCGTCTCGCAGAAGTTCCAGACGTTCAGGCATTTTGTCAGGCTTTAGTTAGAATTAAGCCTGTGTTTAAACCTGTTGCTCCTCCATGTAGCTTAAACTTGGTTCTTAAAGTTCTTCAAGGGGTTCCGTTTGAACCCCCTATTGATATCAAACTTCTTTCATGGAAAGTTCTTTTTCTGATGGCTATTTCCTCGGCTCGAAGAGTCTCGGAGTTATCTGCCTTACATTGTGATTCTCCTTATCTGATCTTTCATTCAGATAAAGTTGTTCTGCGTACAAAACCTGGGTTTTTACCTAAGGTGGCTTCTAACAAGAATATCAATCAAGAGATTGTTGTTCCATCATTATGTCCTAATCCTTCTTCAAAGAAGGAACGTCTTTTGCATAATCTAGACGTAGTCCGTGCCTTGAAGTTTTACTTACAGGCTACTAAAGATTTTCGCCAAACATCTAACCTGTTTGTTGTTTACTCTGGACAGAGGAGAGGTCAGAAGGCCTCGGCAACCTCTCTTTCTTTTTGGCTTCGGAGTATAATCCGTTTAGCCTATGAGAGTGCTGGACAGCAGCCTCCTGAAAGGATTACAGCTCATTCAACTAGAGCTGTGGCTTCCACCTGGGCCTTTAAAAATGAGGCCTCTGTTGAACAGATTTGCAAGGCTGCAACTTGGTCTTCCCTTCATACTTTTTCCAAATTTTCCAAATTTGATACTTTTGCTTCTTCGGAGGCTGTTTTTGGGAGAAAGGTTCTACAGGCAGTGGTTCCTTCCATTTAAGTTCCTGCCTTGTCCCTCCCATCATCCGTGTACTTTAGCTTTGGTATGCGTATCCCACAAGTAATGGTTGATCCGTGGACTGGATACACTTAACAAGAGAAAACATAATTTATGCTTACCTGATAAATTTATTTCTCTTGTAGTGTATCCAGTCCACGGCCCGCCCTGTCCTTTTCAGGCAGGTCTAAATTTTAATTAAACTACAGTCACCACTGCACCCTATGGTTTCTCCTTTCTTGGCTTGTTTCGGTCGGATGACTGGATATGGCAGTGAGGGGAGGAGCTATATAGCAGCTCTGCTGTGGGTGATCCTCTTGCAACATCCTGTTGGGAAGGAGAATATCCCACAAGTAATGGATGATCCGTGGACTGGATACACTACAAGAGAAATAAATTTATCAGGTAAGCATAAATTATGTTTTTTATTGTAAATATTCATAACTATAAATCTGTTTATACCTATTCCTATATATATATAAAACTATGGATATCTATTTTACATTAACAGATATATAGAAATATATATTTAATAATAAAAAAATCAAAAAAATCTGCGTTAAGAACATAAGAATGTAAATTACACTTAACACAATTTGTATTTTGCGCTTTAGGTCTAACGCAGTGTCAGGTTAAAGCACATAAAGAATTACAAATCTCACAGTGCGTTCTTGAAATAATAAAAAATATAAATACTAATTATTAAAAATTATAATAATACATACAGTAATATATATATATATATATATATATATATATATATATATATATATATATATATATATATATATTTTTCCCCTATGGATTAGTCTGATATTTTTACATAATGTGTTATAATTTTAAATAATTATTAATATTTTTCCACATTTTATATTTAATCCACATCAAGCACCAAATAGAGAGTGCGTTTTCATTGTCAGCTTTCAAAGGACAATATTATTTTGTTCTTCAATAGGCTATACTAATCTAGTTTACATTTTAATGTTACAAATTTGCCTTTATTTGACCATATGAAATAGCTGAGTTTGTCTTTTGAAACTAACACAAATACTAAAAATGTTAGTACTGCAGTATTGGTTGTAGAAAGGCTATGTAAACAAGAGCCCACAGCAGCACTCAGCCTCCCAGTGGGGGTGAAAGAGACAGACATGGTGTTTCTATCAGCTGTTTCCTATTCAGTGCTAAAATGATGGAACGTTCATCACAAGGTTCCCTAGCTCTACTGTACACATATCTTCAGGGACACTACTTTATCATGTTCTGCTCCTTTACAATCAAGTGCCCTCCCCATGCCCCTAGCCAAAGTCCAGAGAATTTACTGCTCTTCACAGAACAATGCTGAGCAAGACCTCAGGCGACCTGCTGGTCTTAAATCACCAATATTAGCTGCAAGTAGAACATAACATAATGGAAATGACTGCAGCATATGGTTACTGTGCTGCACTTCATGTCTTCTACATCACACTACACAACCAACCACATGTGATTGCTGCTTCCCGGGGAAGGAGAGAGGGAGCTGCTGTAAATCACAGGGGCAAATCTGTCTTCTTGTAAAAAACAACCTTATAATTGTAACAGGACTAAGATATTGTGATGCCTCGGTAGGTATTGTTAATGCTGGGCAAAAAAAAAGCCAATGATAACAAAGGAGTTATATAAGGAGTTGTATAAAGTGTTTGTGTGTGTGTTTATATGTATGTGTGTGTTTGTACATGTGTATTTATGTGTGTGTATGTGTATTAATGTGTTTATGTCTGTATGTGTGTGTGTGTGTGTCTACCAATGTCCCCATTGGTGTGTGTATTTTTGTGTGTGTATGAGTGTGTGTGTTTTTATGTGTATGTGTTTGTGCTTGTACATGTGTATTTATGTGTGTGTATCTATGTATGTTTGTGTGTGTATACATGTGTATTTATATGTGTGTGTCTATGTGTATGTGTGTGTGTACGTGTGTGCATGTGTATTTATGTGTGTGTGTCTGTGTATTTATGTGTTTGTGTCTGTGTGTGTACATGTGTATTTATGTGTGTGTGTCTGTATGAGTGCGTACATGTGTATTTATGTGTGTGTGTCTGTATGTGTGTGTATGTATGTGTGTGTGTCTGTATGTGTGTGTATGTATGTGTGTGTACATGTGTCTTTATGTGTGTGTGTGTGTGTGTGTCTGTATGTGTATGTATGTGTTTGTTCATGTGTATTTATGTGTGTGTGTATGTATGAGTGTGTATTTATGTGTGTGTGTCTGTATGTGTGTGTATGTATGTGTGTGTACATGTGTTTTTATGTGTGTGTGTGTGTGTGTCTGTATGTGTATGTATGTGTTTGTTCATGTGTATTTATGTGTGTGTGTATGTATGAGTGTGTATTTATGTGTGTGTGTCTGTATGTGTGTGTATGTATGTGTGTGTACATGTGTTTTTATGTGTGTGTGTGTGTGTGTGTCTGTATGTGTATGTATGTGTTTGTTCATGTGTATTTATGTTTGTGTGTATGTATGAGTGTGTATTTATGTGTGTGTGTCTGTATGTGTGTGTATGTATGTGTGTGTACATGTGTTTTTATGTGTGTGTGTGTGTCTGTATGTGTATGTATGTGTTTGTTCATGTGTATTTATGTGTGTGTGTATGTATGAGTGTGTATTTATGTGTGTGTGTCTGTATGTGTGTGTATGTATGTGTGTGTACATGTGTTTTTATGTGTGTGTGTGTGTGTCTGTATGTGTATGTATGTGTGTGTTCATGTGTTTTTATGTGTGTGTGTATGTATGTGTTTGTTCATGTGTATTTATGTGTGTGTGTTTATGTATGTGTCTGTGTGTACATGTGTATTTATGTGAGTGTGTCTGTATGTGTGTGTGTGTTTATGTATGTGTCTGTTTGTACATGTGTATTTATATGAGTGTGTCTGTATGTGTGTGTGTGTTTGTATGTACATGGTGTGTGTATACGTGTGTGCGTATTTAAGTGTGTACATAGGTAAAATCCATCTTTGGAGCTGCAAGTACTGCAACTCCTGAACTAAACACAGCGGGTGATTGGCGGGATAGTATAACTATTAATGCTGATTGGCTCATCAGCTGTTTCCTCCTTAGGACCAGCAGGTTTCTGCAGTTTCTAACAGTATTGTGTGCACTGCATTGTATCTTTAAATGAATAGTGATGAAGCACTTAATATATGAACCATTTGCCATTGTTCCATCAGGGATGTGTACCATACAAATAATACAACCTTACGAATAAATTAAAATAGAACAATTATTTTTATTTTCATTTATGAAGACTAAAATATAACCTTGCTTTAGTCCCAAAGAACAGAGAGACACTTCTGAAAAAATAAATATATGAGAAGGATGTGCGAAGTGTACCGGAACCAGTTTGCATTCATTTTAATCGCAGTTTGTGTGTATCCAATAAACAATAGATGTAAACCTGTGGGGCGTCATGGTTTGTGAGTGAGTGTGTGCGCACAGTCTGCCTGAGTGTTTATATATTCCTGTACTGTCTGTGCCGCTCTCTAAAGCATTCCGCTAGACAGGGACAGTGGGACGCTGATGTACCCCAATGAGCAAGCACTGAGTGATTAACATATCATCTGCACAACTTGCAGATACAGTGCCCCCAGGGGGTCACTCATTAGAATACATTAAGGCTGAATAATTCAGTAAAGGAATCATATAGGAATGCTTTTGAAGATGTGACGTGCTTCCAAATGAATGGGGACACTGGTAGACAGGGTTCAGTACTTTAATTTCAGATGGTACATGACATTCATACATTATGAGATTTCTAAAGTGCACATATTTAGCAGTACTAATGTTTTCCCTTTGCAAATTAGACTCCGGCTACTGTCACTATTAAAGGGACAGTCTACTTGAAAATGTTTGTCTAAAAAGACGGATAATCCCTTTATTACCCATTCCCCAGTTTTGCACAACCAGCACGGTTATATTAATGTACTTTTTACCTCTGTGATTACCTTGTAGCTAAGCCTCTGCAGACTTCCCCCTAATCTCAGTGATTGTTACAAACATACATTTCAGTCGATTAGTGCTGACTCATGCATAAATCTATGGGAGTAAACACAATGTTATCTATATGGAACACATGAACTAGCGCTGTCTAGATGTAAAAAATATAAGAGGCGGTCTATAAGGGCTTAGAAATCAGCATATGAGCCTACCTAGGCTCAACAAAGAATACCAAGACAACAAAGCAAAAAAAGCTTAACACATTAGAGCATTATCTTTCATATAATGATGATAGTCCATAGGAAATCTATAACATGCGAGATATAATTCCCACCACTTAGTGGAGACCAGGGGGTCAATATATCAAGCTCCATACGGAGCTTGATGCTCTGTGTTTCCGGCGAGCCTTCAGTCTCTAAAGACCGCTGCTCCATAACCTGTCCGCTTGATCTGAGGCAGCGGACAGAAATCAAACCAATCGAATACGATCGGGTTGATTGACACCCCCTGCTAGCAGCCTATGGGCCACAAATCTGCAGGGAGCGGCATTGCACAAGCAGTTCACATAAACTGCCTGTGCAATGATAAATTCCGACAGCATATGCTGTCGACATTTATCGATGTGCGGCGGACATGATACGATACATCGTATCATGTCCACTCGCACATTAATAAATTGACCCCCAGGAACCTACACAAGAGCTTATATTCTCTCCCACCTCCCTTCTCTCCTCAGCTTTTTCTTCTTGGCCTCTCAGGAATAGGTTAAAAGGTGGTGTTCCAGCTACTTGCTTATGGATTAATATATGGGAGCTCAGATCAATGTAAGACCCTTTATCCCTGGGGCATATCATTCAGAAAGAAGACAGAAGATACTGTTTTTCAAGCACACTGAATGATACAGGGACATAGGTATACTGCAGTATCTCCCTAGGGATTTCAGCCATAACTACCCTCAGGCATTGCAGGGACTACTAATAATTCCTCTGAAATCCTCTGCAGTACCTGTACTTGCTCTGGATGGGCTCTCTACTGGATACATTTTAGGAGCAGAAGGAGGAACTGCATCTTGCTGGTAAGCCAGTGGAGGGGTGCTTCAGTCAGGTAAGACTATTTAAGCACTTTTGTTCAGCCCACAAGTTATTAGTAGGTACTTTCTTTAAGTATAGCATAGCTAGGGGGACTTAGCCTACCCACCTGCAGTCTTTCACTGGGGTCTCAAAATATTTACCCAATCAGATACATTTATGTCTACTGTGTATTTGGGGAACCCTGCAGCCATTCCAAACCCACCAGCAGCCTTTAGAGTCGCAAGGAGTTGCTCACCTTGATAGGCGAGGATTCCTATGAACTTATGGAACTCTGAGCGATTCTTCATGCTCTTCAGTCTGGCCTCTTCTCGAGAAGAAGTATTTCTGCAGCCCTCTGGTAGTGTAGGAAGTGTACTAGATTCTGTGTAGGGCAAATCGAACCACTGCGCCCTGTCAGCGTTCCTCTTTCCAGGTGTGTAGATCTGGGAAGCTGTTTCTCTCAGCTTTGAGCCTGTTCATACAAGAGATTAGTCTCTCCTCCAGGAGATTTTAACTCAACTAGTTGCCAAATGGGGTCTACCGTATGTAGGCCTGATGGCTTATCTTTAAATCTCAGTCTTTCAGTCTCTTGTGTAAGATCCAGAGAAACAGGATCTAAGAGCATGCATGTGTTGATTCTGCATAGTCAACTCTTATCTTAGTTTGTGTTTATCAGCGTAATCTGTGTATTATATATTCTTAAATGAACTTATTTCTGTCACTGTATATACAGTGCAATATATACTTAGTCTGACCTTATTTTCTTTTCTAGGGATTTTCCTTTTCTCCTTTTTATTGTCAGGATTATATAACTGAATGTGTGAAAGAATTCCTTATCAGAATTTTTGACAATATTAAGTTTTCTATTTTCTTTTTTAATCCTTGCAGATTTGACAGTACTTCTGTCTGTCTCTGGTAATTGCCCATTATGGACTAGGTATTTTGTTGATCAGGAGACATTGCTGATCACAGTTGATACTTTCCTTTTTCTGTGTTCCATATAAATTTAGGTCCCCTGGGTTTTTTAAAAATCTTTTTTTCCCAGGATGGCAGGAAATTTCTTAAGGACATTTTGTTGTGTTCTAGATTTGTGGACCATGGGAGTTTTTTCCAAGCTGTTAATTCACAAGTTTGCTTGGTGGTAAGAAAATCTCGCTCTGAGCATATCACAGCTCATTCCAAAAGATCAGTTGCTTCTTCCTGGACTTTCAAACTGATGCATCCTTGGAGCAGATTTGCAGGGTTGCAACATTGTTTTCTCTGCAACTTTCTACATTTTTCCGTGGTGATATCTTTGTTTTTTTAGGAAGCGTTTTTTGCAGGATAGCTCATCGGGATGCAGTGTCCGGCAAATGGAAACTGCCATAGTTCTCCCTCCTTTTCCTTAATATGAACTCTCAGCTTGGGTTTTAAATCCCACATGTTATGAATTTGCTATGGACTATCATCATTATATGAAAGAAAACAAAATGTATGCTTACCTGATTAACTATGTTCTTTCTGAATGATGATAGTCCATAGGCCCCACACAATTACATTTTTGAGTGACAGTTCTTATCTGCACCTCTATAGACCCTGCTTTGTCTTTCCTACCTATCGTTTTCGTATTCTCTTCTTCGCTATATGTTAAACTGAGGAGAGATGGGAGGTGGGAGGGAAGTGTAGGTTCTAACAGGAATTATATCCCACATGTTATAGATTTCCCATGGACTATCATCATCCTGAAAGAAAATAATTTATCAGGTGAGCTAATTGGTCATGCCATTCTTAAAAAACATTTCTTTAACATAGTAACCGTTAGTCATGTGCAATATTTCAGGCTTTGATGTTTGTTAGTAAAACAAAGTCCATAAATTGCCATTTTCTGCTGCATTCAGCTATTTCTGGCATTGGATAAATTTGAGAAAAAGTGGAACATACAAATATTTGTGTGTTGCACTTTTTCTTAAATAAATACAGCACCAAAAATAGTCAAATGCCACAGACCATGGCCACTTTCAAATTTTGTTTCACAAATGTATAACGAAGTCTAAAATTATGCACATGCCTATTAACCCTTACCTGTCTTTTTTTTTTACTAACATACTCTGTCTTTTTCCTGTCTTTAAAGGGACAGTCTACACCAGAATGTTTATTGTTTAAAAAGATAGATAATCCTTTTATTACCCATTCCCTAGTTTTGCATAGCCAACACAGTTATATAAACAGAATTTTTACCTCTGTGATTACCTTGTTTCTAAGCCTTTCTGGCATTATGATGCAAGTAGACTGTATGCCAGTCTGGCTGTGAAAGGGTTAATGCGCTGGATGTAGGGATAATTTAAAACAAATGTTGACTACCCTCATTTGGTAATTAGAGCCTTTTTTATTAATCTGGCACCCTTGTCTCATCACTATACTAGAAACATTAAAACACATTCAGTAATTTTGGAGAAAAAAATATAAGATGAGATTTCAGATTTTAAATTGCATTAATTTTGTGGGATGACGTCAAAAGCCCATGACCTCCTGATTGTCATGTGAAAGGCTCAGAATGAAACCTATCTCTTGTATGATAATAGCATATAATTATACCTGTAATTATAGGACTAACAGCACAGCCCAGGCATGAAGCATACCCCTATTCCTCAGAGGTAGACTGCAATTTTGAGAAGGGACCTTGTGGCTTCTGAGTTGCCGAGTAACAAAATTAGAAGTGTCTTTATGCGATGTGAGCCATTTCCTGCCCACAAACTCTTGGGAATGCAACAAAAATGAAACAGATAACAATTAGATTTTTTTATTTAACAAGTATTCATTTGATTTCTTTTAAACTGGCCTACATCAGTTATATGCATTGATATCAGTTACAGTGCCTTGTAAAAGTATTCACCCCCTTGGCATTCTCCCTATTTTGTTGCATTACAACCTGGAATTAGAATTAATTTTGGGGGGGGTTTGTATTATTTGATTTACACAACATGCCTACCACTTTAAAAATGCATTTTTTTATTGTGAAGCAAACAAGAAATAAGACAAAAAAAACCCCAGAAAACTTGAGTGTGCATAACTATTCACCCCCCAAAGCCAATACTTTGTAGATCCACCTTTTACAGCAATTACAGCTGCAAGTCACTTTGGGGTACATCTCTATAAGCCTGGCACAGCTAGTCACAGGTATTTTTGCCCATTATTCAAGGCAAAACTGCTCCAGCTCCTTCAAGTTGGATGGGTTCCGCAGGTGTACAGCAATATTTTAGTCATACCACAGATTCTCAATTGGATTGAGGTCTGGGCTTTGACTAGGCCATTCCAAGATATTTAAATGTTTCTCCTTAAACCACTCTAGTGTTGATTTAGCAGTATGCTTAGAGTCATTGTCCTACTAGAAGGTGAACCTCTGCCTCAGTCTCACAATTATGGAAGACTTAAACAGGTTTTCCTCAAGAATTTCCCTATATTTAGTGCCATCCATAATTCCTTCAATTCTAACCAGTTTCCCAGTCCCTGCTGATGAAAAACAGCTCCACAGCATGGTGCTACCACCACTATGCTTCGCTGTGGGGATGGTGTTCTCAGGGTGATAAGAGGTGTTGGCTTTGCGCCAGACATAGCGTTCTCCTTGATGGTCAAAAAGCTTCAATTTACTCTCATCTGACCTTCTTCCATATGTTTGGGGAGTTTCCCACATGCCTTTTGGCAAACAGCAAATGTGTTTGCTTATTTATTTCTTTAAGCAACAGCTTTTTCTGGCTTTTTTTCTGGCCACTCTTCCGTAAATCCCAGCTTTGTGGAGTGTATGGCTTAAGGTGGCCCTATGGACAGATACTCCAATTTCCACTGTGAAGCTTTGCAGCTCCTTCAGGGTTATCTTTGGTCTCTTTGTTGCCTCTCTGATTAATGCCCTCCTTGCCTGGTCTGTGAGTTTTGGTGGGTGGTCCTCTCTTTGCAGGTTTGCTGTGGTGCCATATTCTTTCCATTTTTTAATAATGGATTTACTGGAACTCTGTGGGATGTTCAAAGTTTCAGATATTTTTTTATTGCCCAACCCTAATCTTTACTTCTCCACAACTTTGTCCCTGACCTGTTTGGAGAGCTCCTTTATCTTCATAGTGTCGCTTGCTTGGTGGTGCCCCTTGCTTAGTGGTTTTGCAGACTCTGGGGCCTTTCAGAACAGGTGTATATATACGGAGATCATGTGACACTTAGATTGCACACAGGTTGACTTTATTTAACTAATTATGACTTCTGATTGTAATTGTTTGCACCAGATCTTATTTAGGGGCGTCAAAGCAAAGGGGGTAAATACATATGCACGCACCACTTTTCAGTTTTTTATTTTTAAGAAATGTTTAAAACAATTTATTTTCTTCATTTCACTTCACCAATTTGGACTATTTTGTGTATGTCCATTACATGAAATCCAAATGAAAATCTATTTTAATTCCAGGTTGTAATGAAACAAAATAGGGAAATGCCAAGGGGGTGAATATTTATATCAGTTTTATGTATCTATAGCAATTGTCAGCCTTATTTGTCTAATGTGCCTGATAAGGTAGTCATTAAAGATACTATTCCCTCAAATGTTTTCTGTCATTCATATGAAAAAGCAAGGTTTAAAAATGTAGGTATTTTGGCCTTGAAAAAATATGAAGAAAAGCCTGTTTACATTTAAATAAACATACAAGTATCAATTGTGCACTTGCTTGTAATGCTTATTGGATTATAATTACTTGCTACATAGTTTGCATTAACAGGAAGTGCCTATTAACAAATTAAATTAGTACAAACTGCCTATCAGATAATGAATATTAATAGGGAGTATCTATCGGCCTATGAACATTAATACAGAGCACCTATTAGCCTATGACCAACAGTGGGAAGTGCCTTTCAGACAATGAGCAGTAGTAGGAAGTATCTTTCAGACAATGAGCAGTAGTAGGAAGTATCTTTCAGACAATGAGCAGTAGTAGGAAGTATCTTTCAGACAATGAGCAGTAGTAGGAAGTACCTTTCAGACAATGAGCAGTAGTAGGAAGTGTCTATCAGCCAATTAGCATTAGTAGACAGCACCTATCAGTCAAAGAGCATTGGTTCATTGACATCAAAAGAGTGAATAAAGGGGTGCTTATAACTAGATATAAAAAAAAAAATTCCAGGAAGGGCATTTGCCCTCTTTTGTCCCCCCCACTCCCCCATAGAATTAGAAAGTTAATTTGTTTTAACAACAGCTTTGTTAATATTGTATGTATTTAAAGGGCATTGTCTAGATCTATGTTTTGTAGTTGCATTATTAAATATCAATAATATATTCATATACATGTATTATAATTTCTTAATTGTGCCAGTTTCCCAGAACAGTCATTGTTAAAAGCATTCCTGCAAATCTTATGCCATATTGCGCTCCAGACTAGACCATACTATCTACCTATGTATGCTCTTCAAAAAAGAAAAGCATGAGAAGTTAATTGAAAAAAGTTATTAAAATATTTTAGTAGCAGATATTGTTTAAAGTTTCCTTTGCATTTCCTTTCATTGAAATAAAAATCAATATTGAATATATGTATTTTTTATCCATGACTACATTATAATATTGCTTCATACCTGATTAAACAAATATTTCCTCTTGAATATTGCCCTTGGTTAAATAAGCCAAAAAAATAATCTATAAAACATATGTTCTCATTTCTTCCCTTACATTATGTTATTTATTTCATGGTGTTGAAGCACCACATGATATATCAGCCAATAAAAAAGATAATGGGAACGAAACGCGTTGGCTCATGTCTCTTTTTTGTGTAATTCAAATTGAAATGTGTTCTTCTTAGGTGTTATTATGAGCAGCAAAGAAAGAATTTGGTTTAATGTCATTAACATTGATATAAACAAAGACTTTATTAACCTTATCAATCTTAGAGAGGTCATCGGAAGGGTGTCTGGGTAAAAGTGTTCTGAGAGCCTAAGGGAAATAGACAAGCAGATGAATTTAAAGAAGGTTCATCAGCTGGTTTAACCTGGTAATTAAAAGAGAGAGAAGTGTTGATTATTGCTTCTTGGAAATCAGAGATGTTACCGCAATAAAGAAGCAATTGTGTTTTAATGCTCTGCAGTAGTTATTTATCATTTTAATGCTATATTTTCTCCAAACGAATTTCTTAAGTCTTAATAAAAAATACTTATATGTTTGAGAAGTCTTGATACTTTACTAGAGATATATTCAGGATAAATGCTGTACTCAATTTAACCACATTTTGGATGGTTTCAGACCTGGTATGGCAGAGTGTGCCCAAACTGACGGTGATTTTCTTAAAAATGTTATTAAATAGTAATGGCTCTGTATTTTTTAATTAAAAGAGACATTATTGTCCTCTCATATCTGAAGCAATACCGATTAAAATCATGGGTGCCGATTTATCAAGCTCTGTATGGAGCTTGATGCCTCTTGTTTCCGCTGCTCCATAACTTGTCCGCCTACTCTGAGGCCCCAGACAGAAATCAACCCGCTCTAAATAACTTACAGTCTACAGTAGAAAAACAGGGAAACTAGGGGAAAAAAAAGACCTAAGTAATAGTCCATTTAAGACCTACGTAATAGTCCATTTAAGACCTACGTAATAGTCCATTTAAGACCTACGTTATAGTCCATTTAAGACCTACGTTATAGTCCATTTAAGACCTACGTTATAGTCCATTTAAGACCTACGTTATAGTCCATTTAAGACCTACGTAATAGTCCATTTAAGACCTAAGTTATAGTCCATTTAAGTGCATGAGATGGGTATTGACAATAAAAAAGCTCAAAACTCTGACAGTCACTTGTGGCAGTTCATAGTAATGTATTACAGCACATACTGGCAACGGTCACTTGTGGCTGTAAACATCAGTTCATTGTAATGTATTACAGCACATACTGGCAACGGTCACTTGTGGCTGTAAACATCAGTTCATTGTAATGTATTACAGCACATACCGGCAACGGTCACTTGTGGCTGTAAACATCAGTTCATTGTAATGTATTACAGCACATACCGGCAACGGTCACTTGTGGCTGTAAACATCAGTTCATTGTAATGTATTACAGCACATACCGGCAACGGTCACTTGTGGCAGTAAACATGAGTTAATTGTAATGTATTACAGCACACACTGGCAACGGTCACTTGTGGCTGTAAACATCAGTTAATTGTAATGTATTACAGCACATACTGGCAACGGTCACTTGTGGCTGTAAACATCAGTTCATTGTAATGTATTACAGCACATACCGGCAACGGTCACTTGTGGCTGTAAACATGAGTTAATTGTAATGTATTACAGCACACACTGGCCACGGTTACTTGTGGCTGTAAACATCAGTTCATTGTAATGTATTACAGCACATACCGGCAACGGTCACTTGTGGCTGTAAACATCAGTTTATTGTAATGTATTACAGCACATACCGGCAACGGTCACTTGTGGCTGTAAACATCAGTTCATTGTAATGTATTACAGCACATACCGGCAACGGTCACTTGTGGCTGTAAACATCAGTTCATTGTAATGTATTACAGCACATACCGGCAACGGTCACTTGTGGCAGTAAACATGAGTTAATTGTAATGTATTACAGCACATACTGGCAACGGTCACTTGTGGCTGTAAACATCAGTTAATTGTAATGTATTACAGCACACACTGGCAACGGTCACTTGTGGCTGTAAACATCAGTTCATTGTAATGTATTACAGCACATACCGGCAACGGTCACTTGTGGCTGTAAACATGAGTTAATTGTAATGTATTACAGCACACACTGGCCACGGTTACTTGTGGCTGTAAACATCAGTTCATTGTAATGTATTACAGCACATACCGGCAACGGTCACTTGTGGCTGTAAACATCAGTTCATTGTAATGTATTACAGCACATACCGGCAACGGTCACTTGTGGCTGTAAACATCAGTTTATTGCAATGTATTACAGCACACACTGGCCACGGTCACTTGTGTCTATAAACATGAGTTAATTGCAATGTATTACAGCACACACTGGCCATGGTCACTTGTGGCAGTAAACATGAGTTAATTGCAATGTATTACAGCACACACTGGCCACGATCACTTGTGGCTGTAAACATCAGTTCATTGTAATGTATTACAGCACATACCGGCAATGGTCACTTGTGGCTGTAAACATCAGTTTATTGCAATGTATTACAGCACACACTGGCCATGGTCACTTGTGGCTGTAAACATGAGTTAATTATAATGTATTACAGCACACACTGGCCACAGTCACTTGTGGCTATAAACATCAGTTCATTGTAATGTATTACAGCACATACTGGCAAGGATGTATTAGGAATGCACTAGAATTATTTTTGCATATGTAATTATGTAAATTGTGTTAATTAATAAATGGTTATTTGCTTTTTGTGAGACTAAGTATGGGTTTCTGACAACACCAATGAGCTGGCTCTTACATTAAGGCACACACAGCGCAGAACATTTGTTCTCGCTGAGCTGATATGAGTCATGGTCTATCTCGCTAGCACGTAGTTACTCACCACAGGACGTGTTTCAGAAAGGATACGTCATGCACATTATTTATTACCTTATTTGTAATTGTTTCCCCCCATAATGTTAGGGCATCTGTTATATAGAAAAGGGACACGCAGCATAAAATGATGTATCACTGAAGTGAGTACTGTTAAATATGCTTTTGTTTTTATTTGTACTTCTTTGTTTTTATTAAAGCGATATTTAGGTGATTTTAGTGCATGCACAGTTGATAGCAGACATTTAAACTGAATATCTGCATTCAAAGTAAATATTTTAAAAACCTGTTCTCCATTAAAAAGTTCACAGGGAGACATAGGAGTTTACTTGGTTTCCTTTGCATTTGTTTTATCATTATGCTTAATTAATCCAAGGACAAATGTGGCACAGGTGACAGGACGTGATACCCAGAAAAGGGACAATTATTGCTTTGTGTTTTCTGGGCAATCAATCACTATATTATGTGTAACCAGACATAAAAGAGTTAAATTGTTTTCTGTTTGCTACTGATAACCAAGAGGCTAAAGTACTGCTTGTGTGTAATCTATTCTACTAATTAATGTGACCAGTATACTTTTCAACAATAATAAACCCAACACTAACCCTGTATTTATCTTTAATACAAACTATTATGACTCCAAGCCTACACCCTAATCCCAATTTCCAAACCTTCTGTAAACTAAAATTTCAGTTGCAACAATCCAGTGCCAAGATGATGTAAATACAAGTGGTTTGTGGTATGTATGAGATTTGTGCCCTTAATCATGCCTATTGAAAGTCATTAGATACGTTTTTCTGAAGAATTGTGATAGACCCAATAATAACCAAGTTTAGTGCTGTCTACTACAGTTAGCAAGTCCTGATTGGCTCTTCCAAATGAGCCAATTGGTGGGTAATGTTTGGCTATCGAAATGATCACAGACAAAAATAATTTCACACATTCATACATTTTTTAAACTCACCTACACTAATATATTAAAGGGACATGAAACCCCCCAAAAATTATTTCATTTTTCAGATAGAGAATACAATTTTAAAAATGTTTCCGATTTGCTTCTATTATTAAATTTGCTTCATTCTCATGTTATTCTTTGTTAAAAAGATATCTGGATAGGTAGCGTGCACGTTTCTGGAGGTTTACATGACAGGAAATAGTGCTGCCATCTAGTGCTCTTGCTAATGTATAGCATTGTTGCCAAACTGCTATAGTGTGGCAGACACATGCACACTCCTTCCTTCTTTTCAACAAAGGATAACAAAAAACAAAGAACAATTAATAATAAAAATACATTGGAAAGTTGTTTAAAAATTGTATGTTCTATCTGAACAATGAAAGAAAAAATGCGGGTTTTATTTCCATATAATTTATTGCAAGACTTATAATTACAAGGTGTTTACTGTCCCTTTAATATCACTGACGTCAGAAATAACTGCAATGCACTGCAGCCTACCCTGATAGCCTTGGGGTTAAAAAGAGATTTATATTAGATGCTGTAAATAAATCCTAGTACTTATGCATGTGAATGAGCGCACCCTTGAGTAGAACAACCTCATCGTGAGCGATATAAAAAGGCGTATGATAATGAAGCTGGAGATATTTGTCTGTTTTCAGCAGGATCCAAAGACAGCTTTGGTTATTAATGAGAGCCAGGGCCCGTAAATTCTAACTTAACGTGCAATCTTTATTTTCAAAAGCAGCTGTCAAATTCCCCCTTTCCATTCTGCTCCCCCGGAAAGGCAGCTCCAAATGATATGAATGTGTAATGAACTGTGGCGAATGTTCCTTTCTTGTCAGAATATCTCTTTTTGTTACATTTTTTCAGCCTCTTTTTTTTTGGGGCTCATATTATGTGAAAAGAGAACTTTGCAACAATTAACTATGTGATTGAATAAGTTAATAAGGGGTTTACCTGGTTTTGTACTATAGCAAACAGTGATTACTCTTATTAAATCATCTCATGAGTATAGGTTATTACTGTAACTTATTATAAAAGTCCTTTTTAGGTCTTTTTAAAAAAATCATCTTCTATTTATCTGGTGCATTAGTTGAATTTGACACATTGGGGCATATTTATCAAGCTCTGTACGTCCGTATGGAGCTTGATGTCCCTTGTTTCCGGCGAGCCTTCAGGTTCGGCGGAAACAGAAGTTATGAAAGCAGTGGTCTAAAGACCACTGCTCCATAACTTGGCCGCCTCCATAACTTGTCCGCCTCCATAACTTGTCCACCTCCATAACTTGTCCGCCTCCATAACTTGTCCGCCTCCATAACTTGTCCGCCTCCATAACTTGTCCGCCTGCTCTGAGGCCGCAGACAGAAATCAACCTGATCAGATACGATCGGGTTGATTGACACCCCCTGCTAGCGGCCGATTGGCCGCAAATCTGCAGGGGGCAGAATTGCACCAGCAGTTCACAAGTTGATAAATCTGCCCCTATATGTAAACAGAAAATGCTTGCTACATTGTACTGTAACATATTTAAAGGGACATGAAACCTACAATTGCAGATAGAGCATGACATTTTAAACAATTTACCAATTTACTTCTATTCTCTAATTTACTTCATTCTCTTGGTATATTTTGTTGAACATGCAGCAATGCATTATGGGAGGTAGGTAAATGCATTGTCTGAGCCAATAACATGAGGCATATATGTGCAGTCATCAATCAGCAGCTCTAAAGCCCACCTAGGTATCATATTAAAGGGACATGGAACCCAAATGTTTTCTTTCATGATTTTGGTAGAACATATACTTTTAAACAACTTTCCAGTTTACTTATATTATCAAATTTGATTAATTATTTTGGTATCCTTTGTTGAATGAGCAGCAATGCACTACTGGTTTCTAACTGAACACATGGGTCAGCCAATGACAATCGGTATAAATATGCAGCCACCAATCAGCAGCTAGAACCTAGGTTCTTTGCTGCTCCTGAGCTTTCCTAGATAAACCTTTCAGCAAAGGATAACAAGAGAAGTAAGCAAATTAAATAATATAAGTAAATTGGAAAGTTGTTTAAAATTGTATGCTCTGTCTAAATCATGAATGTCTAATTATGACTTTACTGACCCTTTAAAGTGCCATAAAACAGATTGAAATCTGTGCATATCCTAATTTGCATAAAAAATTGTTTAAAAATTGCTGGCAAGTATTTTAAAATAATTTTCAAAAATAAGCAAAATGAATTACATAGCTAAGCTGCCTGGAGCAGCCAACTCCACCCCTCTTATCAGTGTTTAGACACAGACATTGTATTTCAACTGAGTTCCCAGCTACTAGGCATGCTCAGCAGATAATCCCTATTCACATTTACATTTTACCAAAAGAACAATAAACATAGATACAGCCATAAAAGGAATTGTGTGGGGGGAGTTAGAGCTTAGTCAAGTACGATCGGGTTGATTGACACCCCCTGCTGGCGGCTCATTGGCCGCAAGTCTGCAGGGGGCGGCGTTGCACCAGCAGCTTTTGTGAGCTGCTGGTGCACTGGTGCAATGCTAAATACGGAGAGCGTATTGCTCTCCGCATTCAGCGAGGTCTTGCGGACCTGATCCGCACTGTCGGATCAGGTCCGCAAGACCTTTGATAATTAGGGCCCAAAGTTGTTTTTACAACTTTGCTTGCTATGATTTTATACATATAATCTACAGTACTTGAAAAAAAAATTGTCTGTATGTATTTGCTTAGAGGCATATTACAATACACGCCAAGACCTGTTTTTTCCTCTAAATAAAGTAGCATGTGGTGTAATAATGGGTGATATGATATGTCTAGAAGTGAAATATTCTGCATTTAATAACCTTTAAAACGACCACGTCTTGTAAATAAAAGTTTCTGAATTAATGATGACATCTCGGGTCACTTATAGCAAATTATACAGATTACTATGTAGAGACAGAGCAATACGTTATCAAACACATCAAACATAAAATAAAATATAAAAATAGCATAGAGCCCAATAAATACATTTTTTATGTGAAATACATTTTATGGCCAGTATAAAACTTGACAAATAATGTTCTGCCCATTTACAGCTCTCATACAGCTTTCTCCAAAGACAAATAAAATGTTAAAAAAGAATCTTATTTGTTTTAAATGATAATCTTTTAATTCTGCATAATTTGCTATAAGTGACCCAGTAAGTCATTAATTCAGAAACGTTTTGAAGTGTCAGAATATTACAAATTAAATCTATCATGTATATATTGTATATAGATTTCTCACTGGCTGATAAAGGCAATGCTAACGCCCCTATTGGAAGATAGGGACATGCCCCATAATTTTTTTTAATTTTTTTTTCTGAACATACATGTAGATTTTAATAAAACAATAAGACATATTAAAAAATAATTCCCTGCTGCCCCACATTTTGTAAGATTCTTGCAGTTTGGGAAATTTGCCCCCCCCCCCCCCTGCAGTGCTATCAATCTTATGCTCAGAGGTTCTATCACTAAACCACCCATCCGTGCCCACAGATTTCTACCAACATGGCCACCATGCCAACCAGCCACAACACCATTCTGCCCTGTGTGCTTAATCATGCCATAGGCCAAACTGAATCTATACATATGCGATCCAGACACCCCCCAGACTGCCCAGACTCTTCATTCCTAATTCTCAACACTATTTTATGAGGTAAATTAAATGCCCTCTTTTATAGGTAACCAAGAAAATGATTTATTGTATCCATAAAGGGACATAAAAGTCAAATGTAAAGGGATTTAAAACACTAAATACATTTTATAAGGATAGTATTGAGGTTACTCGCTGCCTCCAACCTAGCTTTCACTGCATTCCAATGCTGCATATGTGTAGAAACTCTCCTTCAGATATCTGCAGTGTAACCCGAGGTTCCAAAATGGTGGCACCCGTAATTAGAGGGAGGTGCATGAAATGTATTAAGTGTTGTAGTTTAGTTTAATTTCATTTTAAACTTTTATGATTAAAGAGACAGTCTAGTCCAAAAAAAACTCTCATGATTCAGATAGAGCATTTAATTTTAAACAATTTTCCAATTTACTTTTATCACACATTTTTCTTTGTTCTCTTGGTATTCTTAGTTGAAAGCTTAACCTAGGAGGTTCATATGCTAATTTCTTAGACCTTGAAGGCCACCTCTTAAGAATGCATTTTAACAGGTTTTTCACCACTAGAGGGTGTTAGTTCATGTTTTTCATATAGATAACACTGTGCTCGTGAAGTTACCTGGGAGCCATCACTGATTGGCTAAACTGCAAGTCTGTCAAAAGAATTGAAATAAGGGGCAGTCTGCAGAGGCTAAGATACAAGATAATCACAGAGGTAAAAAATATATAAATATAACTGTGTTGGTTATGCAAAACTAGGGAATGGGTTAACAAGGGATTGTCTATCTTTTAAAGCAATAACAATTCTGGTGTAGACTGTCCCTTTAAGATAAAGCATGACTTTTGTTCGCTTGGTATCCTTTGTAAAAAAAAGTCTACCTAAGTAGGCTCATTGCCAGCAATGCACTACTGGGAGATGGCTTCTGATTGGTAGTTACCCTAGCACCCCTACTAACCAAATTGCTGATGAATATATGCCATTACTGTCTCTCTGTAATCACAGTGTTTAAAGGAATATGAAAGCAAAATCAAACTTTGATAGAGCATGCAAATGTAAGCGACTTTTCTATTTACTTCCATTATTACATTTACTTAATTCTCTTGGTGTTCTTTGTTGAAAAGCAAAGACCTACTGAGAGCTAACTGTTGATTGGTGACTACACGCAAATGTTTTTTTTATTGGTTCACAAGATTAGACTTTATGGCAGCAGATTTGCAAGAATGTTATACATTAGCAAGAGCACTAGATGGCAGCAGTTTTATAATAATGTTATACATTAGCAAGAGCACTAGATGGCAGCAGTTTTATAATAATGTTATACATTAGCAAGAGCACTAGATGGCAGCAGTTTTATAATAATGTTATACATTAGCAAGAGCACTAGATGGCAGCAGTTTTATAACAATGTTATACATTAGCAAGAGCACTATATGGCAGCAGTTTTATAACAATGTTATACATTA
>NC_069501.1:54821869-54886869 GCF_027579735.1 Bombina bombina | reverse complement strand
ACAGTCGCAAATGGGCCAATTTGCCCATTTTAGGGGCGCAGCATAATTAACCAGCCATTAGAGGCTGGTTATTGCTGCCTCGAGCTTGCGGTAGCAATTAGTGCTTAAAAAATAAACCAGAGATCAGATCTTTGGTTATTTTTATACATGTCCCCCAAATGCCCCCAAAATACAGTGTAGGGTATTTTATTAAAAAATAAAGATAGCAGCATCTTTATTTTTTAATAAAATAAACTGCACAAGAAAGTATTTTGGGGGTAAACTTGGCGGGAGTGGGGTGTTAGAAAAAAATGGCACTAAAAAGTGCCTTTACATTGCGGTCTATGGGGAACTGTGTGTTCCCAGTAAATATATATGTACTGTATATACATATATATGTATGTATTAATATGGGTATATGCACATATTAACACATAAATATATATGTATATAATGATATATATATATATATATATATATATATATATATATATATATATGTACAGTGTATATATACATGTAGCCCTCAGTTTACGCCGGGGTTAGGTTCCAGAAGGAATGGTTGTAAATCGAAACCGTTGTAAATTGAAACCAAGTTTATAATGTAAGTCAAAGGGAAGTGAGGGAGATAGGTTCCAGGCCCTTCTCAAAATTGTCATAAGTAATACCTAATACATTATTTTTAAAGCTTTGAAATGAAGACTTTAAATGCTAAACAGCATTATAAACCTAATACAATAATCACACAACACAATATATAATTAAACTAAGATAAATGAACAAAAACATTTGCTAAACAGCATTATAAACCTAATAAAATAATCACACAACACAAACTAAACTTGCATTTTTCTGCAAACAGTTCTTTCTATGCATTCCAATCTGGACTGATTTATAGACAGGAAGATCTTGTTCCTTTGAAATCTGCTCAATAGCTCAGGTCTGGTTAAACTGATTAATTTCAGTTTGCTTGGCTTTGCTGCAACACAAGCGGAAAGCTCCACCTACTGGCTATCCAATACTGCAAAACTTTCTGCGCTACACAGCCCTCAGCAATGAGACTATCATAAGTGGACCCAAATAATGACAGATAAAAACAATATAAATAGACTGTTAACGTATGTTCTCAATACCATTGGTCAATACACAGTCCAATTACTCCAGATGGACTTTTGCCAAAAGTTTGAATAGCAGTCCCGGTGAGAGTCTATATACAAATGTCAAAAGCAAAAGTTCAAATATAGATTAAAAACTCTCACCACAATGTCCCACTCTGTCGGCTGATCGTAAATGGGCAAATGTATTACCCGCTTTCAGAGGACCAAAGGATTGGTGTAACGAAGTCCAAACAAGCCGTTATGCTTCACGCTCCAAGCTGTCGCACTAGCGAGCCGGGTGATGACGTCACTCAGTGTCGACCTACGGAATCCGAGGTGCTGCTCTTCAGAAGCTGGGCTCTTCTCTCCTCAGCCAACAGAAACATGCAACAGAGAATGAAAAGAAAAAGTGCAACCTTGATTCAAGTGGTTTTAATGACAGATTCACAGCTAAAACACAAGGTAAGAATTGCACTTACCAAATAACATTAAAAACATACACATAAAAAATAAAGATGGTCTCCACAGGAACAGCAGGTAACACCGGTTTAATTCGCCCACCAGGTAAATTCCGGATCCCAGTACTCCTCCAGGCCTTTGTTCCTCTTGAGAAAGCCTGTCCGTTAGACAGGGGAAACGCGTTGAGGTTTTTGTAATACTCAAATGTATGATTAATATACATATATAGACTTTTAATAGTCATCACAGGCCTGAAGGAGTACTGGGATCCGGAATTTACCTGGTGGGACGTGGCGAATTAAACCGGTGTACCCTGCTGTTCCTGTGGAGACCATCTTTATTTTTTATGTGCATGTTTTTAATGTTATTTGGTAAGTGCAATTCTTACCTTGTGTTGTAGCTTTGAATCTGTCATTAAAACCACTTGAATCGAGGTTGCGCTTTTTGTTATCATTCTCTGTTCCACCTACTGGCTATTTTAATAAATGCGCTGCTTCTCAATGCTTTTCAATAGCAGTCACATGACTGGAAAAAAAGGTTGTTATTCTGAAACGGTGTAAATTGAACCGTTGTAAAACGAGGGCCACCTGTATATATATATACAGGGAGTGCAGAATTATTAGGCAAATGAGTATTTTGACCACATCATCCTCTTTATGCATGTTGTCTTACTCCAAGCTGTATAGGCTCGAAAGCCTACTACCAATTAAGCATATTAGGTGATGTGCATCTCTGTAATGAGAAGGGGTGTGGTCTAATGACATCAACACCCTATATCAGGTGTGCATAATTATTAGGCAACTTCCTTTCCTTTGGCAAAATGGGTCAAAAGAAGGACTTGACAGGCTCAGAAAAGTCAAAAATAGTGAGATATCTTGCAGAGGGATACAGCACTCTTAAAATTTCAAAGCTTCTGAAGCGTGATCATCGAACAATCAAGCGTTTCATTCAAAATAGTCAACAGGGTCGCAAGAAGCGTGTGGAAAAACCAAGGCGCAAAATAACTGCCCATGAACTGAGAAAAGTCAAGCGTGCAGCTGCCAAGATGCCACTTGCCACCAGTTTGGCCATATTTCAGAGCTGCAACATCACTGGAGTGCCCAAAAGCACAAGGTGTGCAATACTCAGAGACATGGCCAAGGTAAGAAAGGCTGAAAGACGACCACCACTGAACAAGACACACAAGCTGAAACGTCAAGACTGGGCCAAGAAATATCTCAAGACTGATTTTTCTAAGGTTTTATGGACTGATGAAATGAGAGTGAGTCTTGATGGGCCAGATGGATGGGCCCGTGGCTGGATTGGTAAAGGGCAGAGAGCTCCAGTCCGACTCAGACGCCAGCAAGGTGGAGGTGGAGTACTGGTTTGGGCTGGTATCATCAAAGATGAGCTTGTGGGGCCTTTTCGGGTTGAGGATGGAGTCAAGCTCAACTCCCAGTCCTATTGCCAGTTTCTGGAAGACACCTTCTTCAAGCAGTGGTACAGGAAGAAGTCTGCATCCTTCAAGAAAAACATGATTTTCATGCAGGACAATGCTCCATCACACGCGTCCAAGTACTCCACAGCGTGGCTGGCAAGAAAGGGTATAAAAGAAGAAAATCTAATGACATGGCCTCCTTGTTCACCTGATCTGAACCCCATTGAGAACCTGTGGTCCATCATCAAATGTGAGATTTACAAGGAGGGAAAACAGTACACCTCTCTGAACAGTGTCTGGGAGGCTGTGGTTGCTGCTGCACGCAATGTTGATGGTGAACAGATCAAAACACTGACAGAATCCATGGATGGCAGGCTTTTGAGTGTCCTTGCAAAGAAAGGTGGCTATATTGGTCACTGATTTGTTTTTGTTTTGTTTTTGAATGTCAGAAATGTATATTTGTGAATGTTGAGATGTTATATTGGTTTCACTGGTAAAAATAAATAATTGAAATGGGTATATATTTGTTTTTTGTTAAGTTGCCTAATAATTATGCACAGTAATAGTCACCTGCACACACAGAAATCCCCCTAAAATAGCTATAACTAAAAACAAACTAAAAACTACTTCCAAAACTATTCAGCTTTGATATTAATGAGTTTTTTGGGTTCATTGAGAACATGGTTGTTGTTCAATAATAAAATTAATCCTCAAAAATACAAACTTGCCTAATAATTCTGCACTCCCTATATATATATATATATATATATATATATATATATATATATATATACACACAGTATATATATATATATATATATATAATATATATATATATCTATACACACATTTTGCTGCCAATCGCTTTGCGACTTAACCTCTTTTCTGAGTTAAGGTTCTGATGCTGTCTCTGACGGCATTAGAATGAGGCTCCCATTTGAGCCTATGGAAGTTCGCTCTTGTGAGCGCAATACTTCCCAGCAATACGAATGCAAGCTTGTGTTCGCATTGCTGACAACTTGTAATACCAGCACACATTAGCTTGTGATGATTTTACACAGTTGAGCACACTTGTAATCTGGACCTTAAGGTCTGAAAAAAAGCATTTTTGTTATTTACATATATCAGCAAAAATGCTTGTAGCAAATATTAAGACTACTTCATTGAAAGCTTTTGCTGTGTATGGAGCATATGCAGAAATGACTCACACAATATCAAACAGCGTGTCACTCTTGCAACCCTATTGCTTATATATCTAGGCCATTACTGTCTCTCTCAGCTCTCTGTGCAGTGTTCAAAAGGAAATTAAAGGGACAGGAAACCCAAATGTGTTTATTAATGATTCAGATAGAGCATACATTTTTTAAGCAACTTCTGTTAAATTTTAGTTAATTCTCTTGATTTTCTTTAAAAAAATAAATATATACATTTTGATTAATTTTTTAATTATTTTAGGTGTTACAGATTTGTTTTCTTACTATTTTTATTATGTCCCTTTAATTCCTATTTCTATGCCCCCCTCCATATTTACTTACAGCTGCTATTTACTTAGCTACGGCTAATCAGATTCTGGACACTGCTGTAATCATTGTTGTGACACTCATCGGGGACCAGAGCACACACATAAATGTAACAAAACAGAAAACAATCTTTTGCAACAATATAAAACAAAAATGCAATAGATCTGTAGATTTTTTTTTCAATACACAGCTTTACTAATAATAAATGTAAACGTCATAATATGATGCTAAGAATTAATCAATTTTCATTTCTATCATGTGTATCTGTCTCTTGTGATCAATTAAAAATTAATTGCCATAATAATGAAATGCGTTGTCGGGAGCTGATTCATCTGTTCTTCGATTTTTAATGATCCAGCAAGTTTAATTCAGTCATAACATGAACTCGAAGTGACTTCAGTAAACAGAATGGGGACCCAGCTGTTTTCTTCCTCTTTGGTTTCTTTCCTGTGATCTTTGTTACGTTCTCGATGCATTTCGCACACATCTCTCTTCGCCACTGATCTCTTGCGTTTGTAGCATCAAGGAGAACATCTTTGAAGTTCTATTTAGCATGTGCGCGTGTCACTTTCACACTCTCTTTTAAAGTTAGTCTTTGCATTTCTAATCTGTCTCTTTATCTTTCCGGGCATTTGATGTCTGCTGTGTCTCGGCACTGATCTCACTCTTGCTTCTTGTCTCTGTCTTTAACCATCTGTCTGCTTAGCTTTTTATCGGAGTCTCACAGGGAATGTGGTTGCACAGGTATTGCTCTGATAATAAACCATAGTTGCCTCAGACCTTGGTGTAATTAATTACCACTTTCCCAGAGAACAGCATGGGAAGAATTATCTGTAATCACATATCGATTGCAAATGTATGGTGTATAGTATATTTCATTAACCAAAATGTGTCTGTGAGAAGCAGATATACTGTATCATATGAGACGTGTCTCAAAATGATTCTTCACACACTGACAAATCCATACCAATTGCTATAAGGGTTGCAACTTGCTTTGGTGCATTGATGGAGCTGAAAGTTAAAAATACATTGCATTCAAAAGTTACTGCTTACTGTGACCCAGTACATTGGGTTTTTTTCTGCTTCTCTGTCTCTGTTGCATCAGCTGTTGGTTGCAAAATGAAACTGCTTCTGATTGCATTGCCATGTTTACTGGGTTACAACTTGTGTGTGTGTGTGTGTGTGTGTGTGTGTGTGTGTGTGTGTGTGTGTGTGTGTTGTAGGAGTGTGTGTGTGTGTGTGTGTGGTATGAGTGTGCGGTGTGTGTTATATGAGAGTATGTGTGGTGTGTGTGTTGTATTACAATGTTTGTGGTGTGTGTGTGCATTGTATTACAGTGTGTGGTGTGTGTGCATGTTGTATGAGAGTATGTGTGGTGAGTGAGAGATGTGTGTGTGTGTTGTATGAGAGTGTGTGTTTTTTGTGCTGCATGAGAGTGGGTGTGTGTTGTATAAGAGTGTGTGTGGTGAGTGTAAGGTGTGTTTGTTGTATGAGAGTGTGTGTGTGCTGTATGAGAGTGTGTGTGATGTGTGGGCTGTATGAGTGTGTGTGTATATGCTGTATAAGTGTGTGCAATGTGTGTGTTGTATGAGAGTGTGTGTGATGTGTGTGTTGTATGTGTGTGTTTGTGTGTATGTGCTGTATGAGAGTGTGTGTGATGTGTGTGCTGTATGTGTGTGTGTGTGATGTGTGTGTTGCATGAGTGTGTGTGTGTATGTGCTGTATGAGAGTGTGTGTGATGTGTGTGTTGTATGAGATTGTGTGGTGTGTGTTGTATGAGAGTGTGTGTGTTATTACCTTTTACAACACTTTCAAGTTTGACTACAACCAGGAATAAAATATGCACACATTTTAGTCACTTAGCCAAAAATTGAAGCAATCTTGTTGTATAATACTTCAGAAATTTTCAGACCAAGCATTAAAATAGGATTATAAAGTATGCGGTATTATGGAACTGGGTCTTGAGAAAACAGTTTGAATAAGCCTGATTTAGCGCTCCCGCTTGAGCGTAAATGTTGCTAGAAGTAATGTTTTAGTGCACGTATTTCAAGTTGAAAGTAAAACTTCTGCGTTTGAGCAAAACCCAACCCGTGCTAATTTTAGGACTTCGGATAGCGTGACCGCACTAACTTTTTTCCCCTATAGAGCGTAGAAGAAAAAAAAGAACATGTATCACTCACGCATTAACCGACAGGAGTTATTCATATTTCACATTCCAATGTTCTCACAAATATTCTCACAAATTTACGTGCCTGCGATATTCTTATACTGCGCGTGCATCGTTCGCGCCACTTGTAATCTAGCCCTATGTGTTAAACCAATTTGCACATATGGAATAATAAAAATGTATTATTACTCGTTTGTCCCTTTAGTGACCCCCTTAACAACTGGCATAGATTAACTATACAAATATTTGCTTTTTGTTACGTATATTTTCAGTTGCACCAATGCCATTCAAAAGTTATGTGTGCCTCTGTGAAGCCAGCATTTTAAGGTTTTCTAAATGTTCCACTGTTCATTTGGGAAGAGCCTTTGTCCCTTGCGGGTACCTTTGGCCCCATTAGCTAGAGTATGCACACCCAGACTGCCTGCAGAAGTGTCATTATGTATTAAAATTGTGTTCTTCTTTCTCAAAATAAACATGCCCCTAATGAGTTTATGAATATGTAAATGAAGGTAGAATCTGCTAGCGCCACTAAATTGGTGTCACTAGAATTTATTCTGTAGGACAGTACTTTGTGCTCCTGTCTTCTGGGCTACATATAAAAACCCAGACATTGCAAGTAGCTTCTAACCCTCAAGTCAAGGAACAGTGAGTCTTATGACAATAAAGTCTCACATTATGTATTAGGCATTTTAAAAAAGAATATTTTAAAGCCTGGGGAATATGTGATCTGAAGCCTAGAAAACATATTTTTATTGTTTTTAATAAACAGAATTTCAAAGTCACATACCTTTTCTGCGGACATTTAATTGCATGGGGACAAAAATGTAATTTTTTGAAGGGATAAACAACATGAAAAGGAAGAGATTACTGCTTTAAGGGCCTATTTATTAAAGGGAAACTGAACCCCAAATTTGTCTTTCGTGATTCAGATAGAGCATGCAATTTTAAGCCACTTTCTAATTTACTCCTATTTCAAGTTTTTTTGGTTCTCTTGCTATCTTTATTTGAGAAAGAAGGCATCTAATTTTATTTTTTGTAACAATATATAAGTATTGTTCAAAAGTAAAATGTATCTAAACAGTATGCAGCAATAAATGATACTATCATCTCTGAAAATACACATTCATACAGATACCAGATGTGACAAGAAGACTTAAATTAGTTATCAAGATCAGATGTATAAAATTGAGTTGTAACAGACTAATCGATACACACTATCAACATACAGTAATGATGTACACGCTCAATGAATATACACGATAATCATTGATGGCAGGATTACGTTACTAAATATGACAGGATTATTGATCCTATTGACAGATGCAAAGTCACAATGTAAACATTGACACCCAACCACTCTGATTGGTTGATTCTCATGATCTTCCTTCAAACAGGCGGAGCTACTGGGAATAAATACCCGCCAGAACGGAACCTCTGTAAACCCTTTTGAGAAAGCCGAGTATCTCGGCGAAACATGTCAGGGGAGGTTGGGAGTTAATGGGCTCCACATATTTGTTGTTTTAACTTAGCAGGAACTTAACTTAAAAGTAATACTAAAATTATTCAACTTAGACTACTTATATCCTGTAGTGTCATGACTTAGACTAACTATACAGACTTAAGCAGCTGGTTGTAATTATTATTTGCGGTTAACACAGGGACAGGCAGCAACTATATTGGTATTCAAAAGAAGTACTTTTTTATTAATCGGATGAGTCTGGGAACAATATGGTCTGAATATAGTCAGACAGGAATTTGCCAAGTCATTATGTATTTGAATGCAATTGAGTAGCAGATTACTGATAATTGGTACTACCTGTATACTGTATACAAAACACGCACAGAGCGTTTAATTCTTACTCTGGATATACTTGATGCTAAAGTTTAACATATCCATACAGGGTATGTTTATATATGGCAATAACTATTAATAGAGATATATAGAATTATCGTAGTAATACCTTGTGCATAACCATCACTACTAAACTTAGTTAATCCACATTCAGGGGAATGTTGTAGTACCAACCTAGGCTATTAACCAGTGCTAAGTTGTTGCACTCTATGGGCATATAGCATTACAATATTAATGAATACCAGTGATTACCAGCGGGATTTAACACTATACGATGTAATTGAATAGTATATCTGCTATCAAGTAGCAATGGTGGAAACATATTTAGATGAAAACTATTAACATTTAATATCTTATAAATCATGTGGAATAGTTTTATTCATGACGAATATATTTAACTAGTTTTTTCAATACCAATATGTTCATGCAAACGTTGAATTCTATTCCATATATGATACAAACAATAACCTGATTATATGTACATGGTATATCACAATATACCACTAACCTATATCCACCATTAGGATTTTCCTTGTCTCACCATTGGGATATAATTATTAGAGAAGAGTCTGAGGACTATGGATTAATATGTCATCCTAGGTCTATACTATAAAGACTAGCTAATAATTAAACCACTAAGTGCTTATCCAAAACTAACCTTTAATTGGACAGGTCAGTTTTTGCTGTTCTTGTCCTGATTTAATTTATTATCCGTTCCTGTATTTTTAAATGTATTGTCTTGCCATTATTTTTAAAGTCCCAATAAAAGTTATATTTTAATTTTCCCAGTTTATCCGTCACTTGTTACTCAGTCTAATATTACGCACCAAAGGGAATTTTGAGTGCTATCTATGTGTACAATTTTTGGAGGTTTACACCTCCTTTTGATCTAAATATATGATGAGTACACAGCACCAAGTATTTACATTATCATACATGACTGTACTAGGAGGGTAAGATATAACTCTCTCCGAGTAACTTCTAGTACTTATAATCCCCTTTTTATCTCTCAGTAGTGCCATTGGGCTCTTTTCTTTGCCAGCAGCTACAAAATGTTAACCTTATAAATAGTGTCTGTGTCTACTGAGTGTTGTCATCCAATGAGTTAACATTGTCCAATATTCTTACAGGACACTTGCTTTTGTGTAAAATTGTGTTTGCACCAAATTCCCAAAGAGAGGCAAAAGCAAATTCTGTAACCTGCAAATGTTGCGGTTACAGGTGTTTAAGGTCATTATACGCTAGAATTTTTTTTGCAGATGATCCATTTATATAGCCCAAAGTTTTAGGAGAATACTGCTGTATACTTACTCCAGCTTACTTATGTTTGTGTAATGAGTCTTTTCATATGCAAAGGAAGGGAGGGGGAGTGTCTGATATTTCCCATTTGCAGTGGGTGTTCCAGCTACATTTTTAACAGAGCTAAACTGTGAGCATCTAAGTAAGTTTTTAAACAGTTTTATACTGGATTTTTAGATCAGTATCTGTGCATCTTATTCTTTATAGTAGCGTCTATTACATGCAGTTATATGAAAATTGGTGTACACTGTCCCTTTAATAACACTAGCAAGTATTTACATGTCAATATTTTCAAGTTAACCCCTGGGGGCATATGTATCAATCTCCGAATGGAGCTTGATGCCCTGTGTTTCTGGCGAGAAACAGCAGTTATGAAGCAGCGGTCAAAAAGACCGCTGCTCCATAACCTGTCCGCCTGCTCTAAGCAGGTGGACAGACATCACCAGAAATCAACCCGATCGAGTACGATCGGGTTGATTGACACCCCCCTGCTGGCAGCGTTGTCTGCAGGGGGCGGCGTTGCAGCTCTTGTGAGCTGCTGGTGCAATGCTGAATACGGCGAGTGTATTGCTCGATGTATTCAGCAAGGTCTGGCGGACCTGATCCACACTGTCGGATCAGGTCTGACAGACCTTCATAACTAGAGGCCCTGGTATCTGCATCACCCTTTATTTTAAATATCTATAACATTTCCCTAAATAATTATTATATTCTAATATTAGGCAGCATAACCAGAACCACTGTCTTTTTCTTGCTCATTTTAGTGACAATTTTTTAACTGCAATAAAATCATGAAACCCTTTCACTATTCGATACAATGTTGTTCAACTCAGTGTTCCCTCTAAGACCAATTTTGTATGCATTCCAGCAGTAAAACAGTTAATTAGAGCAATTAGTAAACACTACACAAAGCAGACTACAACACACTTCACAATGCAGACTGCAAGGTGTGGTTCCATTATTTCACTGCTGGGCCGCACACAAAACTGGTCTTAGAGGGAACACTGAACTTCAACAAGTTATACAATTGTGGATAAATAAGTTTCTTCTACTTAAACACAGAGTGCTTTTGTTCTGATTCAAGTATAACCCAAAGTATTTTAAAAATAGCAAATGTGATCAGTACCATTTCTTAAACTAGCCCAGTGGGGCTGAATTATACATTTGCGCCACATAGTTATAAAGTCAAAAGTGTACGAAAGACGTGGGCAGGGGGTTTTCTATACCTGAAGATTGTAAAAATGACTCTTGAGACTGGTATCTATGGAAACCATTGAGAAAATATAGTAGGCTGGTCTGTTGAATTTTGCCTGCTGTTTTACAATTTAATGTTAATACTCAAGCAAACAAATTTCACACTCTATTGACTTCTTGCTTTTTCTTTCTTGGTTAGCCATGATTATTTATCACACGTGCTCTGCAAACCTACTACAAATATGGCAGGAAACAAAGGAAAGGCTATTTTAGGTCTACAATGAAGTCCATATAGCTTCATAAGCTGTATAAATGCCTAATGATGTGAAGAGGTATAGAGCTATAATTGTGGATTTGGAAAAATGGGCCATTGAGTCGGCTCTGCCCTGCATGAACAATTCAGTAAGTGGCAGTAAAGGCAAATAGGAGAATGTACGTTCTTTTCACACTGACTATTGTAATTGTTCAATAGTTACATTTGTAGCTGTCAGAATTCTCCCCTATCTTCCTGACATATAAATTGGTCACTTTGGCCGTTTAATACCTTTAATGCTGACAGAAGAGAAAATATTTTCACTGGTTAAGGAGCTTCTTTCATTAGCTTGACACATTTCTGTTACTCCACACTATAATAGTGTTATATATAATTTATGCACCTTATATATAATAGATAAAAACACCTATGTAGACACAAGACTTGGACATATATGGTTGTATTCCAGTCTATTTGAAGAGCTATATGAACAAGTTCTCATGATGCCAATAGCAGTGTTAATTTTGTTGATTAAACTATGAATAAAATTGTTAAAACTAATGGCTAGATTACAAGTGGAGCACTTATTTGTCGCGCACCCATAAACGGGCTAATTCGCCAATTTACTGGCATGGCGATAAATAACCAGCCGTTACAAGTGGCTGGTTATTGCTACCGCGAGCTCACGGTAGCAATTAGCGCTCTGAAAATTAACCAGAGATCAGATCTCTGGTTAATTTTCTAAATGTCCCCCAATTAGGCCCAAAATAAAGTGTATAGTTCATGTTATAAAAAAATAAATACAATTTTAGCATTGTAATTAAAAAAAAAAAATGCATGAAGCAGTTTTTAGGGGTTACAACTAGTGGTCGGTGTTAGAAAAATAACTGGCACTGAAAAGTTGTGATTTATGGGGAAATGTATGTTACCTGTAAACATATATGTATAAATTCACATATTAACACATAAATATATATGTACATAATCATATACGTATATATTTACATTTTGCTGCCCATAGCTGCGCGACTTACCCTCTTTGTTGCGCTAGTTCTCATGCCTTGTCTGACAGCATGATAAAGAGTCTCCCATGGAGCCTATGGAAGCTCCCTTTCATGACCGCAATGCTTCTGTGCAATGCGAAGTTGCGTTCGCATTGCACCTAACTTGTAATACAGTGTACATCTGCATGCGCTAGTATTATGCTGGGAGTACAAATATCTTTTTAGCGAAAGTGATATTTTTGCACTCCACATGTAATCTGGCCCTAAATTTATATTAATATTCAGACAAATGATTAAGCAATGTCAGTTAATTTATTCCTGTGCCAACCAATACGTTTGTAAGATTCACTTTTGTTCTTGGACAAATATATTAAGAGATATTGTGCTGGCTTGTAGCAGTATCACTAGCACTCGTTACTACTTTAACTTTATTTAAGTTGGCTAACAATTTCTATCTGCACATGAATGAATATAGACATAATAAAAATTTCAGTGACTGATGATTTGCTATTAAGACAGGGGGAGTGAGGGCATGGTATTGTACTGAATAAAACATATATTTTATAATTTTGATAAATACCCAAAATGTTCACCAATCATTTAATTATTAAAACAAATTTGTTTTATTTTTAAATAAACCTACTGGTCTTTTCATTAAGTAAACGTAGATTAAACTATATGAAGTTATGGCAATGTGGGCGTTATAGCTGTGCCGCCCTTTCCATAGACTTCAGTAGTAGCGTGTGACAGCGCCTCTTCAGGAAGAATCCAGATAAACTTGCACAGGTGCAGGAGTGAGCTACTACTAGAAATTATGTAGATAGCAGTCAGCTGCACATTGCCTATGTCAACTGCATCAGAAAAAATAAACAGGCTGCTTGTATTAGGCTTAGCTTTAACTATTTACAGGGCTGATATTTACACAAGACCTAGCATGATAATATGTCTACAGTGCATTGATTAATTGACTTGTTTCATAGGTGCCATTAATAAGACACTTTTAAATTCACTTCTATTTTCAAATGTGCTTTGTTCTCTTAGTATCCCTTGTTAAAAAATGAATACGCACATATCATACACCAGTGGGAGCTGCTGCTAATTGGTGCCTGCACACCTTTGTCTCTTGTGATTGGCTAAATAGATATTTTCAACTTCCTATCAGTAGTGCAATGCTGTCCCTTCAGCAATGGATAACAAGAGAATGAAGAAAATTTGATAATAGAATTAAATTGGATTGTTTTTAAAATTGTATGTTCTATCTGAATCCTAAAAGAAAATGTTGGGGTTATTATCCCTTTAACTCATCAGAATTCCCATTTTTATCTATATAGTAATAAAAACAGCAATTCAGCATTTATGCTTTATTTGCTGTAAATTTAGTTTTACTTGCGAGACCCTGGACAAGCTGCTTGACTCAGCAATGTGATGTGGTTACTGGGGACACTAGCATAAGACATCTTCCTATATGACATAGGGATTGTAATTTAATATGTTCTAGACAGATATGTAAATGTATGCTGCATCACTTATATAACCATCTGAAATCATTCTTATCCCATCCTTCCTCTGCCATTCCTTCCTTACCATCTTAGTTCCTCTACGTTCTGCCATACTGACTTGCAGAAAGAGATAAAATAAGTGCTTCCCATCTCTAAATCAATTGTACATGGGTGAGCAGTATATGAAGTAATATGAGAGCTGAAAGATGTGTTTAGTTTCATGTTAAAAAAGGGGCAGTGTGGCTTTCACAGCAGTTTGTCTTAAATCAGATCTGCCAGATGAGTGGCTGTTAAAATGATCCCTTTTGCTGTACGGCAGTGAGAAAAATATTGCAGGGGAAATGAAGGGGATTTCATCTTTATTTGATTTGCCCCATATACATTTTACTTCTCAGCATTTTTCTCATACATTCTGAATTGTTACAAGAGTGTGTCTTTATTTCGCACAGAAACCAAGAAATGAAAATTGGATCTATATATTTTTAGGGGTAACCAGTGGTAACAATCTCTAGTCAAGGGGTTAAAAAGACGAAAACTCCAGAATCGCTAAGTTTAAAATCACAGAATTTATCACATAGCACCATGATATCAATAGAAAAAAGCGTAAAACAAGAAAATGCTCTAAAATGCTAAGGCATTTTATAATTTAACTTTTGTTTGCATTTAACTGTGAGTTTAACCCCTGCGAATGGATTAAACACATAGTTAAAGTCAGTACTAGAGCAGTAATGCACTACTGAGAGCCAGCTAAGCACCTCTGGTGAGCCAATGGCAAGAGACAAATGAGTGTGTGTAGCCACCAATCACCAGATAGCTCACAGTAATGTAGCTGGTGACAATATGTACATATGCTTTTCAACAAAGGATACCTGTTGAATGAATTACATTTTATTATAAAAGTGGATTGTTTTAAAATGACGTGCACTCTAAATAATGCAAGTTTAATTTTGACTTTACTGTCCCTTTAAGTATCCGCGTGGGCATATGACCCCCTTACTAGGCACTTTCTATGTTCAAAATAAAACCATTGACAACCGAAAATGGCATATAGAGGCAGAAAGCAACTTTATTACCTGTTTAATGAATATACAGGCAACTTTATAAAATTCTTATAACTACCCACTAGAAACCAAAGGGGCTTGCCCCCTTTTTATAGCACAATATCTCCCACCAGATCAGGAAGGTCTTATCTCCAGCCTCGCTACTTCACTACTGGGAGCTAGTTAAACACAACTGGTGAGCGAATGAAAAGAGGCATATGTGTGTAGCCACTACTTTGTAATCAAATATAGCTTAATAATTATTCTCTTTTTGATGCCAGCCCAATGCAGTATATGTCTTGTTTTTATTAACATTATTAGGCTTGTCATATATTATTTTAAGACAACCAATAGAGAGTACTCATTATACACCAGGGATCTCCTCTATGATGGTTTTGTAGTTCTTAAATATTTATCAAAGGTTACATTTACTTAAGAGAGCGCTTGATAATCCGATCTTATTTTTATAGTAAATAATTGATGTAATAGGATTATGGTCTCACCAGTGGGCACTTATCTGGTGTAGGGACCTACTGTGTTTAGAACATTGTGTTGGATCTGTGCAGAATAATAATTTTGTAAACTATGGAAGGTGACTTTGCAAGAACAACAGTTACTCAGTACCAGCATGCTAATTGTAGATATTTCATATAATTTATGAGACGAAAAAATGTAAATGATAGTAATGTACTTTGTACTCTATATGGAAAGGGACATATTGCACAAAGGGCTAGTACTAGTATAGGGTAAGGACAAGTTTAGGGTTAGTACTAGTATAGGGTTAGGACTAGTTTAGGGTTTGGACTAGTTTAGGATTAGGACTAGTAAAGGGTTAGTAGTACTAGTCTAGGGTAAGGACTAGTTTAGGGTTAGTACCAGTATAGGGTTAGGACTAGTTTAAGGTTAGGACTGTTAAAGGGTTGGGGCAAACAAATGGTTAGGACTAGTAAATGTTTAGGACCAGATTAGGTTTTGATCTAGTATAAGGTTAAGGTTAGGACTAGTAAAGGGTTAGGACTAGTAAATGGTTAGGACTAGTAAAGTTTTAGGACCAGATTAGGTTTTGATCTAGTATAAGGTTAAGGTTAGGACTAGTAAAGGGTTAGGACTAGTAAATGGTTAGGACTAGTAAAGTTTTAGGACCAGATTAGGTTTTGATCTAGTATAAGGTTAGGGTAAGGACTAGTAAAGAGTTAGGGGAACTAATGAGTTAGGGCTAGTTTATGGTTAGTACTAGGTTATTTGTTGGCCTAGTTTAGGGATAGAATTTGTATAGTTTTATGACTAGTGTAGGGTTAGGACTAGTAAAGGGTTAGGACTAATTTACTTCTAATTGGTTAAGACTAGTTTAGGCTTAGGACTAGTTTAGGTTTTAGACTAGGATTACAGAAATGGTCAATGCATTTTAGTGAATTTTCTTTGACATTCACACAAGATGGACTCATGCTGCCATATAACCGATCCTCACTCCTCCACTACATCCCAATAATGACTACACCGCTGCAATTGCTGGCAGCAAGATATTGAGAATTCAAATGCATATCCTACATGGATAAATGAGTAAGCATTAGCCAACACTACAAATTCATGATGTCATTCTAAAGGACACAATGCAGAGGGGTCACCAGATGCTGAGGTGTACAACACATGGGCGGTACTGAACTATAAAGGACATCTCTGCCACTGAAGACCATGGTAACATGTAGCATAAGGACACAAATGTATCTGCTCTGTTTTTTGGGGGTGTTGTTTTTGTTCCGTCACTTTGCCTCCGGCAACCTCACACCCTGCGGCAGTTCCTTCCTAAAATGACAACTAGTCATTTAGCTTACAAAGCCTTTGCTTGTGGCAAACACTTTCTAGTCTTCACATTGTACATTATTTTAATTTTGCAAGTATTCTGCAGAGAAGACAAAATATAAATTGCTCCAGGCTATACTGTAGGTTTATCATCTCTTTGTCATCTGTTTTACATTTTCATAAGGGGAATGTTTATAATTGATTTAGATTTAAGCACTTTAAATGAACAATTTCATATCTCAAAAATATGAGATCAGATCAAATAAAAAGATAAAATACTTGAATTAGAGGTAGATTTCAGCTTTGCTAGTCATTTTATAGGCTGACTTAACCTGATCTTATTAATTGTTTTCATATTCAAAGCAATTCTGATTCCTACATTAAGCACAATTTTCAGCACTTTGCAGATGACTTCGGACCACATTAACTCGTCATATACATAACATGTGAAAACATCTAGACCACGATTACAATTTGCCTACATTTTTATTGAGACCTACAACCCCTTGAAAGCTGTTTTATTTTTTTATTTTATTAGAGTTAAACAGCTTACTAGGCACATGAAACCATCTGAAATTGCAATTATAATCCACCCACAAATTTCCAACACCCATCTCCTTAACCCTTATCCTGTAGATTGTAAACTGTACTTATGCACCCAATGGAGTTGTTTAATATGGTAATAATAATAATAATCATAATAATAATGATAATAATCATAATAATAATTATGATACTAATAATAGGTAAGTGCACATAATACAGTAAAAGTTTGAAATAAAACTATATATATATATATATATATATATTTACAATTATATATATATATTTAAGAGGGAGGAGATAATACCACTTAAAGGATAAAGCTGGTGCAAATCCTTAAGTATTAAATATTAAACTAAAGTTGTAGACAAGAAAATAAAGTGACACATATTACTGTCACTTTAAAAGAAGGAAAACTGCACACAGTTATCTCTTAGAAAAATACAACATTTATTATTAAATTAAATTCCTATAGAAAATATGCTAATGACTGGATTAGGCCCAGTGACCTTAAAACAGATATACACAAAATTGTACATTACAAATTACAAAGAATAAAATGTGATCATATAACTTTTATTGCACAGTTCAGTACCAACTTCTAAAGCTGAACTACAGCCATCAGGTTGCACATGGCTTCCATACAACTCACAAAGTCCCCAAGAGATATAGCTAGCTAGCATATAAAACGTTCCGAGGTATACCTCTCAGAGTAACACGCCAAAATAACGGCATTCCGCCACTTTACTCACAGTGTCAGGCTGATCAGTGATGAGATGACGTAGGAGGTGGGTGTGCTTGATATCCTAACACACCTCTTGTCTGATTGGATGGGATCCAGAAACCTCTATACCACAGGCCGTCCTGCCTGTCAATCACTGGATGAGCTTTAAAGTATAATGTAGCGTAGTTTGTCAGCCTAAAAGCGGACTGAACATGAACTTCCAAAAGAACACAGTTCTGTGTCAAATTGCTCCGTGGGGTATGTCCAATCCAAACCATACACTTAGTGTGTTTTTCCATTAGCAAACATAAGGCTTATGGACTTTCTTTTGTGACCGTATTTGGAAAAGGAGAATTCTTTACAAAGTGCTGGTGGACTTTCAGTTTATTTTGCTGGTGGGAGGAGTTTCCGGACATCCATGGAGTGCCCTGTATGTTTTGGATCGGACATACCCCACGGAGCAATTTGACACAGAACTGTGTTCTTTTGGAAGTTCATGTTCAGTCTGGGACTTTTTATATGCTAGCTAGCTATATCTCTTGGGGACTTTGTGAGTTGTATGGAAGCCATGTGCAGCCTGATGGCTGTAGTTCAGCTTTAGAAGTTGGTACTGAACTGTGCAATAAAATATCTTCACTTGTAATGAGCCCTTTAACTTTATATGATCACATTTTATTCTTTGTAATTTGTAATGTACAATTTTGTGTATATCTGTTTTAAGGTCACTGGGCCTAATCCAGTCATTAGCATATTTTCTATAGGAAATTAATAAAATTTTGTATTTTTCTAAGAGATAACTGTGTGCAGCTTTCCTTCTTTTAAAGTGACAGTAATATGTGTCACTTTATTTTCTTGTCTATAGCTTTAGTTTAATATGTATATACCTTTCTACCTTCTAACAACACTTGCCACAAAATCTCCTAATCTAGGTAAAGGGACGGTGTACTATAAAATTGTTTTTCCCTTAATGTGCTTCCAATAGCTTGCTATACCAGCTGCAGAGTATAAAATGTATGATAAATTGCATCTTTTAGGTTTATGTTTGTATATGAAAGGGCGGGTTTTGTTCTATGAAACCACAACCTATTAAAATAGGTTTAGCTTGCAGAGAAATCATATCTTATTTTATAACTTTTTCTCTGCCTTTAAATCAAAGACCAATGCTTCGAAAAGTCAATTGAAAATTAACATTTTACTTATTTGTCCTAACCCCCACTAGGATTACAATTTTTCCTGCTAACTATGTTTACGTAGCCTTTTTATAGCCTATATTTAAGTGTAGAAACTTTCAGTATAGGTAGGGATAACACAGTCATAATTTGTTATTTCAAATATTGAAATAAAGGTAGAGGATATTTTTTGTAAACAGTGTATTGCACTTCAGCAGGTAAAATTGATAAATGGGGACACATTGAAGGGGAGCAAAAAATAGGGCACACTGTCACTTTAATTAACACCCTATAAGCAACCATCTACGAAATATCTGCAATGCATGTAACCCTCACTTTTTCAAAAGCAATGTCACTAAAGGTCCCCTCCTACCGAGTTAGTGAGGCCTATTTATCATATGTCTGTTGGACCTGATCCGACAGTGCGACAGACTTCGCTGAATGCGGAGAACAATACGCTCTCCATATTCAGCATTGCACCAGCAGCTCTTGTGAGCTGCTGGTGCAACGCCGCCCCCTGCAGACTCACGGTCAATCAGCTGCCAGCAGGGGGGTGTCAATCAACCCGATCGTACTCGATCGGGTTGAATTCTGACGATTCCTGTCTGCCTCATCAGAGCAGGCGGACAGGGTTATGGAGCAGCGGTCTTTAGACCGCTGCTTCATAACTGGTGTTTCTGGCGAGCCTATAGGCTCGCTAGAAACACGGGGCCTCAAGCTCCATTCGGAGATTGATAGATAGACCCCAGTAATGCAGTCCTTGTTCTGGTGTGCACATCGCTATATTAATGTAACATTCTAAAGTGTAAAATGACATACTTTAAAGTGAAGGTCAATTTTCATCAATGAGTGCCCGGTTTTTAAAAATACTTTTAAAAACAGGGGCACTTTCAGTGATGAAAATTAACATTGCACTGGATTTGAAGAAATACTTACCTTTTACTCCTGCAAAGCCGGATCGACGATCCCCCTCCTTCTTCTTCCTGCTGTAGACCACAGCAATGACGAAACTGGCTTCCTCCAATCACAGCCGGGCATCACGAGCTTGACTCTATGGGGTGCAAGCCATGATTGGAGGAAGCCGGTTTTGTAATTTCTGACGTCAGTACAGAGGAACTGAGGCTGAGATCGGCGATCCGGTTTTGCAGAAGTAAAAGGAAAGTATTTCTTCAAATCCGGTGCAATGTAAATTTTCATCAATGAAAGTGCCCCTGTTTTTAAAAATATTTTTAAAAACCGGGCACTCATTGATGAAAATTGACCTTCATTTTATTCCATTTACTCATCCTAGCTTGCTTTGATTTTGATCACAATCTTGCAATTGTTTTTGGTAGATGAAAATTTGTGAACGTTCGCTGGTAGTGTCCAAAATGCTTCTGCCTTTAACACCCCTCAAGCTTGAAATATTTATCTCCCAAAAGCAACAAGAAATTGTTGTCTCCATTGTTAATCTCCTAATTTTGTAATCCAGCAATCAATTCTGAAAGATTAATGAGAAACAAAATGGCCGTTGGAAGGGTCTAGGTATTACCTCATATGTTAAACAGCCTGTTTGTTGATTGATTCCTTTGAATATTGTGTAATGATGCAAATCAGTGATGTGTGTGCAGTTATCCTGTTGTGCTCAAAACCAGAGATATGTGTGTCTGTCTGAAGAATTTAAACAGGAGCATAGGGAATAGTGTATTATTTTTGTGTATTTGTTTAGTTATTTTGCTAATTGTGATGGTGTAAAAGTGATTTTTATTATTATTTTTTTAATTTAATTAAAGGGACGTTAAACCCAAAATTCTTTCATAATTCAGATAGAGAATTCAATTTTAAACAACATTTTACTTCTATTATCTAATTTGCTTCATTCTTTAGATATCCTTTGTTGAAGAGATATCAATGCACATAGGTGAGCCAATCACACGATGCATCTATGTGCAGCCACCAAGCAGCAAATACTGAGCCTATCTAGATATGATTTTCAGCAAAGGATATCAAGAGCATGAAGCAAATTAGATAAAAAGGAGTAAACTAGAAAATTGTTTAAAATTGCATGCTCTTTCTAAATTCTGAAAGAAAAAATTTGGGTTTCATGCCCCTTTAATAATCAGGTAAGCTGTTTGATGACGTTGCTTATGTCATCCAATATGGCGGCAGGAATGTCAGTGTACTTTGTCCCTGCACAAACTCAAAGTTACATTAGAAAAACTTTTTAGTGTCACTCGGTAATATGAGGAAAGTTGTTCATCAAATAATTTTAACTGTGGAATTCCAGAAGTGCTAATTGTCATTGCAAATATGTAGTTAAGTATCGAGAATTTGGATTGTGAATGGCCAAAAATGACTGGCAATGGCAGTAATAAAAAAATAATAATAATAAATAAAATTATATATATATATATATATATATATATATATATATATATATATTATGTAAAATATTGTGTTGACATCAAAAAAGGTTTATCGGCAGCTAATATGTCACTAATTACCAAATGATAGAACCCGTATGTTTGTAACCCTGACAATATGAAATACAAAGCCAAAGACCACCCCCCCCCCCCCAGAGACGCATTGCAGCTTCCTAGCAGGACACAGCTGGTGAGACAATTGGGAACAGTAGTCAAATTGATCCACCATTCATTTTCTTGGTATCTTTGTTGAAGAAACCAAATTGCACTACTATGAACTAGCTGAACACATTGGGTGAACTAGTGACAAGAGGTATCTGTGTAGCCACCAATCAGCAGCTAGCATCCAGCAGTACATAGCTTCTTTTGAGCCAACCTAGGTATGCTTTTCAACAAAGGATACCAAGATAATGAGACAGATTAGATAATAGAAGAAAAGCAGGAAGTTGTTTAAAATGGCATGCACTGTCTGAATCATGAAAGTTAGTATGTTCATATTCACTGCAATATATATATAAATAAATATCACTATAAAGGGACATGAAACCCAAAAAATGTCTTTCATGATTTAGGTAGAACATACAATTTTAAACAACTTTCCAATTTACTTCTATTATCAAATTTACTTCATTCTCTTGGAATCATTTGTTGAATGAGCAGCAGTGCACTACTGGTTTCTAGCTGAACACATGGGTGAGGCAGTCACAATGATTATATATATGCAGCCACCAATCAGCAGTTAGAACCTAGATTCTTTGCTGCTCCTGAACTTTCCTAGATAAACCTTTCAGCAAAGGATAACAAGAGAAGAACACAAATTAAATAATCAAAGTAATTTGGAAAACTGTTTAAACTTGTATGCTCTGTCTAAATCATGAATGTCTAATTATGACTTTACTGTCACTTTAACTAGTCAGGAGTTATAGATGTACCCGTAAACCATTAAAGCTGGGCTATCTTCACATCACAACTACATTTCAATGGTCAAATTCCCATTGTCTCTGTTCTATTGAGCACAAGCCATTGCAAATTGTCACTATGAAGTGTAAAAATTGTCATTAATATCCATAACCAATACTTTCATGGTTTCTGATCTCAATAAGATCTGCACAGCTGTGCACTACAATATTCACAAAACCAATAAAAGGCTCTCTTGATAACACCTTTAGCTGAAGCAATGTTCTAATCGGAACTGTGTGCTCTTTATTTCTTGCATTCATCTAAATCCCTTTTTGAATATTCTGAGTGAGTTTACTAAAATAATATTTTTTTAGACTTTTCTCTGTGGTTCAATAGCAGAAATATTGATGTGGATATAATCTGCAACGCTTTGTGCCAGGCCAGCGTCTCTTGCTGCAGAATTAACCAGCCGATAACAGATGATGAAAGGCAGAAGAAAAAGCAGATATACATAACATAACATATTACAAGTACAACACACCAAGAAATTAATTCAAACAATACTCTCTTCAGATTGGCTCCCCCAGAACAAAAACAAAACACTATAGAAATTCACGGAAGCCAAGTAGAATACTAAAAAAATGAGTGTGCTTCAGCTTCTGTAAGGAAGCCGTGTGATTTATAGCCAGCTCCCCAGAGATCCATCATTGTCTTGTCTGGTCTAGATGCTCTGCATCTTCCATTGTAATTAAGGGACGAAGCCTTTCAGATGCTGCAGAAATGGTTTCCTTACTGTATATTATGAGCTTGGAAAAAGGAAAAACATATAGGGGCCGATTTACCAACCGGTCCCAATGCTTCTAATTCTACGAGAGCCTTCAGTCTTGCCGGAATCAGGAATTAAGAAGCAGCGGTCTTAAGACCACTGCTTCTTAACTCTTCTGCCTGCTCTGAGGCTGCGGAGATCAATCCGCCGATCATGTACGATCGGGTTGATTGACACCCCCTGCTAGTGGCCGATTGGCCGCGAATCTACAGGGGGCAGCATTGCACAAGCAGTTTACAAGAACAGTGTATGCTGTCGGCATTCAGCGATGTCTGGCTACAGCGGATCATGTCTGCCAGACTTTGATAAATAGGCCCAATAGTGTTAAAGGCCAGAGGAATAAGAAGCTGGTTTGTTGATGAGTTATTATAAACATAGATTTAATTATCTATTATCAAATTGTCTTTGTTCTCTTGGTATTCTTGGTAGAAATTTGTAAGAGTGTGCATGTGACTGGAGTAATATTTGGCGACAGTTTTACAACTATGTTATACATTTTCAAGAACAGTAGATGGTGGTACTGCTTCAAAAATGTGAATTCTATCTAGATATCTCTTCAACAAAGAATACCAGGAGAACAAAGCATATTTGATAATAGAGGTAAATTGAAAACATTTTTTAAATTGTATGCCCTGAATCACGAAATCACTAAATAAAAAATTGGGGTTTTAAATCCATTTGATGTAACAATTATTACACGTGTGCTTTGAAAAGATTGTGTGCATTACAGATAGATAGATAGATAGATAGATAGATAGATAGATAGATAGATGATAGATAAATGATAGATAGATAGATAGATAGACAGACAATAGATAGATGATAGATAGACGATAGATAGATAGATAGATAGATAGATAGATAGATAGATAGATAGATAGATGATATATATATATATAGATAATATTAGATTGACAGACAGATAGATGATAAATAGATAGATAGATAAGATTAGATAGACAGACAGACAGAGAAATAGATGATAGATAGATAGATAGATAGATAGATAGATAGATAGATAGATAGATAGATAGAGATCTGCATATAAATATTTTCAATATGGCAGATTAGAAAAAGAATATTTGTCTAACCTTCACATTATACAATATAAAATAAGCTATTGTTATAAGTAGCTTTCTATGTATAACAGAACTCCTTGAATTTATTTATTTTTTTATAGCGATTAACCATTGACTTCTATACTTTTTTTTATGTAACTTGTTTCTAAATATGCTGCCCTAAATATCCAGTCTTGATCTTATCATCTATTAAATCTAAAATAAGGCCCCAAGTGTTTTATGGTAAAGCCTCGAGTTCTATTGGGTTTTTCTGGGCAGCAATCAAGTTATGGTGTAGCTTTCCAAAGTAAATAAAAGTAAAATGCATCCCAATTCATAGATACATTTCTAAACACACCCTGTACCCACCACCTAGGGTATTTAATAGGGTATCTTACTTAATTATTTAGTTCTATAACTTTGTTTATATGTTGACCCTACATTTGTGTATTAACTCAAAATGAACAATTTTTTCATTAGAAACAGGAAATGTAGGCATTTTTGTACATTCTAAATAAATATTTAACTTTTTATTTAATTCTACTTTTTTCCAGTAATTCAAAAAATTTCCTTATTGTGCATTCATGTTTAGACTATTGATTTTATTAGATTTATATGAAACAACAACCATGAGTTGTTACGTTTTCAAATGTTACATTCATTTTAAATGTTGTTATAAAATATAATGGCTGCCTTAGAAAACCCTAAATGAATAACTCACACACCCAAATCCCAAAGATGTCTGTTTTATTAATTCATTGCTTAATTAAAATTTTAAAGAGACATGAAATCTACATTTTTCTTTAATGATTTAGATAGAGTATACTATTTTAAACAACTTTCTGTTATCATATTTGCTTCATTTTCTTGGTATCCTTTGTTAAAGGAGCAGCAATGCACTACTAAGAATTTGCTGAATATATATATATAGGCGCAGCCACCAATCACCTGAGCCTACCTAGGTATGCTTTTCAATGAGGAATACCAAGACAATGAAGCAAGATAGATAATAGAAGTACATTGGAAACGCAAAAATTGCAGGCATGTGGACCTATTTACTATGGTGCGAGTGGACATGATCCGATATAGCGGATCATGTCCACTACACATCGATAAATTCCGACAGCATACGCTCTCTGCATTTATCATTGCACCAGCAGTTCTTGTGAACTGCTGTTGCAATGCCGCCCAATGCAGATTCGTGGCGGTATCAATCAACCTGATCATATTCGATCGTGTCGATTTCTATCCGCTGCTTCAGAGCAGGCGGACAGGTTATGGAGCTGCGGGGCATCAAGCTTGTGCAATGTTAAATGCCGACAGCGTATGCTGTCTGCATTTAGAAATGTCGGGCGGACATGATCCGCTACAGCGAATCATGTCCATCATTTGTTAAATCAGCCCCTAAGTGCTATTGTATTTACTTTTTATTATGCATGTGATTATTATTATCTATTTTTTCTATCCCTTGTTCACATTATGTGTATATGGGGCTTATTTTGTGCATCGTATTTCACTGCTATTTCTTTTAATCACATTGTTTTATTTGATATATTAATAGACTGAATGCGACATTTGCTTTTTCTTTTCAAAGAAATCTTCGAACATAATTTAAGAAAAAAAGATAGAGATTACCAGTATATAGCCAAGTTTTTTTTTTTATTCAGACATCTAGAAAATGGCAAAATTTACATAAGATAATGGCAATACATTAAACTTAAATGGTATCTATGTGTTGAAAGCAAGTCATTTTTCTTTTTCAAATATTCACTGAATGAAAATTAACCACTTATTATACGTAGTGAAATAAAGAACTTGGTGCACTAAAGAACTAGGATTTGCTTAATTCAGGTATAAAATGTACGTGTAAAGTGAGATTTGCAGTAACAAAACTGTACTTTATATAAAAGTACTTTATAGGATAGAGAATAAATTCCAATATATAAAAAAATGTTTTAGCAGGAAAATAAATTGCATGACTTTTTATAGCTTTATAGCTTCCCAATCCTGCCCCTTAAATATTAAGAACAATTCGACTGATTCAGTTCTTGTAGATTTTCTCAACTCTGTTGAAGAATTGTTTTGGCATTACAGACAATGTATATTTTTATACATCTACAACACCATTTTACTAAAAAATAACCAGCTGTGTCTGGGCACCTCCATACACTATAATCTTTTCATAAGCTAATTATATGTTTTTAGAGGTTATGTTTTGTTTTTTGTTTTTTTAAGGTTTATGTATATTTCATAACAACTCTGTTTGTTCTTTTATTCTTCAGATGTTTTGTGGAAGACAAAAGCTCTAAAGTGGCCTGGTTGAACCGTTCAGGCATTATCTTTGCTGGAAATGACAAATGGTCCCTTGACCCCAGGGTAGAATTAGACAAGAGAAGTCCCCTTGAGTACAGTCTTCGCATTCAGAAGGTGGACGTCTTTGATGAAGGACCCTACACTTGCTCTGTGCAGACCCAACATCATACACGGACTTACCAGGTTTATCTGATTGTCCAAGGTAAGGAAACCAAGCAAAGTGAGAATAGCATGCCAGATCCTATGTTTTCCTATTCAATTAATTATTGTTTTGTTTTTTTTCAATAATGACTATATAATGACTTAAAAGGACATTACACGCATCTTTTCATAGAAGCCTAAGAAATTAATCACTATATTTCAATAAAAAAATGCATGCTTAAAAAGCTAAATTGTATTTTGTTTTATTTTGTTAACTTAAATATAAGTTTATCTGCCCCTATACATTTTTACATATCAATAGTTAGCATTTTACACCTAACAATCTAATCCAATTGCTATTTTAAGAGTAATAATATTAAAATATGAACATAAACCACTTGGCCTATAGAAATGTCTGCAATGCATCCATAAACATCCAGAACCTCATGTTGCTTACGCTTATTACAACCTTCACTGAGAGACTGTTGGACAATTCAAGTACTCCTCTAGGTTACACTTATTTGCGGGGGGGACATTAAAGTAACTCATACTTTAGTTCTAGTACCCCTAAAATTACTGAACATCATTTTTATACATGTCCAGTGTTCTACCAAACTCTTTACAATACTTATTTCTCCTGTACCAATTAATCCAAAATTAACGGATTATGTAACCAGAAACACCAGCAAACTGAATCTTCAGAGCAGTAGGAGGAATCTATGGCAGATACTAAAGGCAAAGTAAAAGGTAGGTGACTGTGTGTGGGGGTTCAAACAAAAATCCCTAATGTTACCGGAGCTCTGTCCTCCTACCCCTCCAGTCACAAATTTAAAATGGTTACCAATGTATTCCCATCCTTTAAAACTATGACCACATTCACAGACCACCTGAACACTCCCTTAACCTATGCCACCAGACCACACCATTCTGGTAATGCCCTTAAACATCCATATGTTTGCTGCTTGACTGCCCTAACTCTGCCACAAGGGGAGAGAAAAAAGAGAGATATGATATTAAAAAGGCATGATAAACAATCACCTGTTCACAGACTCTTTTAGCGCCCTAAATTATGAGATTTAGTGATACATAATATATTTCCCTCAACATTTCTAAATCTCTGTTATTAAAATAATCACATTAAGTTTATATTTTATAATAAAAAAAAAATCAACCATCCACCCACTCACCACATTAGAGAGAACCCAGAAAATGGCTTTTTCTATTTCTATAATAAATCCACAGAGATGCCTTTTTTTCTGATATATCAAATTGAAAAGAAAACTAATCTAATACAAAATGTAATCTGCTGATTCAGAATTAATAATTAATGGGAAAAAGTAAAGAACAAAATTACATTCCGCTGAAAACTTTCTGACCAGCCGTATTCATTTTGGAATATTATTCAGTATAATTAGTTGGCTGCTTAGCAGATTTAAAGGTGTAGAACTCGATTTACAGAGATTAATGCCACAAATTTGAGTTAAGAACTGCATAAGGTGTTGCACATTTCTAGAGTTCAGTATTGGAGAAAAATTGAAGCTTGACTTCAATTATCAAATTTGCTTCATTCCTTTAGTATTCTTTGTTGAAAGAGCAGCATTCCACTACATGAAGCTAGGTAAGCACATTGGCTGAACCAATGACAAGAGGCATATATGTGTAGCCACCAATCAGCAGCTATCTCCCAGTAGTGTGCTGCTGCTCCTGAGTGTACCTAGGTATTATTTTCAACAAAACATACCAAAAGAACAAAGCAAATTAGATTATAGTTGTAAATTACAAAGCTGTTTAAAATTGAACCATAAAAGAACATTTTTGGGTTTCATGTCTCTTTAACCAAAGCATTTTTAGCCTACCCAATTGTTATACACAGCTCTGTATAGTCTTTATGGGACATGGAAAAAGTCTGCTCATTAAATGTATATAAGTTGCTGTTTATAAACGCGTTTTATAGTATATTGAGGCTATTCCCGCCTCCTTCTAATCATGGGTGGGAATCTAACATTTACTGTGCAGCAACGCTCCGTCCAAAATGGCAACACCCTTGATTAGAGGGAAGTGCATGAAGCATATTTAGCCTTTAATGTCCCATTTATTTTTTCATTGTTCAGAGAGAGCATGTAATTTTAAAAACTAGCCAATTTGCTTTCATTATCTAATTTGCTTCTGTTAGAATCCTTTGTTGAAAATCATATCTAGGTAGGCTCTTGAGCAGCAATACATTACGAGTTAGCTTCTGATTTGTCACTGTACATATATGCCTTTTTCATTGGCTCACCTGAGTTGTTCATCTAGCTCCTAGTAGTGCCTTGCTGCTTCTTAAACAAAGGATACCAAAAGAATTAAGCAAATTTGATAATATAAGTAAAGGAAAGTGGTTTCAAATTGTATATTCTATCGGAATCCTGAACGAAAAAATGTGGTTTTCATGTCACTTGTGCACAATTGAAAGGCTATTGCCTTTAGCTCTTTTGTAAAGCTGAAATTATTATACCTTATTATTGCATATTACAGTACATGTTCTAATGCTATAAAAATGAGTGGAGGTGACTTAAACAGCTTTGTGTATAAAAAGTTTAGTTATGCATGATACAAACAATTTAACAATACACTTTTTTTATTTGTTTTTCTCCATTTTCATGTAATTTAGCTCTGAAAATGGTGGCTTTTCTACTTCTCAGAACTGAAAAAGCACAATGCGGACATCTCAAGGCTAACCCTGACCCTGTTACTTAGATAGATAGATAGATAGATAGATAGATAGATTAGTAAATTAATATAAAACATTGTGAAAAGTTTGCTAATTAATGTCTGTGTTAAAAATAATTGGCTCCTAAGATATATATATATATAAAACAGTATTTTATCTAATACAATTTTAAATTGTCGATAGTGCCACACTATTGGTTGATATTACTTTCTTTCTAACTCCTTAGGCTAACATCCTTCTCTTTAGAAATACACTTTAAGTGACATAAAAGTAAATTGATACATTAACTTTAAGGCATCAGCTTCATATCTAAAGCAAAATGCTCTTTTAGCAAATATAAAATATTTTCCACATCATATTTTTATTACATAAATACACAATCTTTGCCTATAATACCCTGCAGATTTTACTCTTAATAGAAACTTTATCAAATGTCCATAATTTCTAACTCCCCAACCAGTGCCAACACATGCATTATCCTATATCCTGCATGGTCCTTAATGTCAAACCAGTATCTAAAGCGCTTACAAATTTACATTTCATGTTTGGCAGACAGACACAGGAACAGGTTAAAAAATAGCATTCAGTCAGTAAAAGAAGGGATGAATTATGACCTGGGGACACTGAATCCCAGTAATGTGACATAACTCCAAAAATAGTCTTCTCTTTAACCATTGTTTTGTATTGATTCAGTTTAATGAATAATATTTTTTGTAGGTGTATTAGAGTTTTTGCTATAATTGTATGAAGTGAACCTGGCATTTTTTTGCCTGATAGATTAATAATAGTAGATATTACAAGAGAGATATATAAGCAGCGCTGCTGTCAGATTCTTTAGTACTATTTTATTTGGGTTACAAAATCTGCACAGTGCATTAAGTATTTGACTAGTTCTGTAATTGTTGTTTTATACTTTCACTTATATGAATGCTATAAAGGTGTTACCATGTGTTATAGTTGTGTATCTGCATGATAATGTTTTTAAATAGTGAGGCTGAAAACACGTGTATATTTCTCAAATTGAAGAAAGATGTTCTGCATTTTACTGGAACATGAGATAATTTTAAACAAGGCAAATGAACACCTTTTCATTAAAGGAACAATGAACTCAGGCAAGCAATTAATGAGTTAAAGGGACAGTTTACTCAAAAAAAGTATCCCCTTTAATTTGTTTACAATAATCCACTTTACCCACTGGATTGTATCAAATTGTTTACAAGTATTTTCTTTACCCTCATAATGGCATTTGAAACAGTTAATTTAGCCTGTGGTATCCCCACCTATCCTGAAAGTTTCTGGCCTTAGATCCAAGCTATAGATAAGCTGTTTAAACACAGCCAGCAGAAGAAAACACTCCCAGTGGGGTATAGAAGAGATAAGGTAATACAATTTTAATTTCACATTGTTCTCGCCAAGTATTGGTCTTTGGTTTATGGACAGAGATAAGGTAAATAAGCAGGTATATGTACACAAAGTGATAAAGTAATGAGATCTGATTATACCTACAAGCTCAACCCATTTTATTAGTTTGTGGCTTCATAACACTAATCAGTTATTTAATTTACACAAATAAACCTTAAAAGCAAATTCTCATACATTTTATTCTCTGCAGTTGGTAAAAAAAGTAATTGGAAACCCATTAAGTAAAAAACTATATTACAGTATACTGGCCCTTTAATTGTATTTAAAGCTTTTGCAGGGACACCCTTTCAAGTGGGCTGAGTTCTCTCTTCCAGGAGACTGGTTTTCACTGCTGCTTCTTTCATAGCTTTTCTATAGCCAATACTACAAAAATTAGTGTCAGCATAGGTGATGGTTACTTCAGGCAAGGGCAGTCATCATATGAATGACAAAATAAAGCTATTTGAAAATAATTCAATAACCTCCAGCAGGTTACAACACAATAGCACTTTATTAAACTTTACAATTAGTAAAAATCCCACTCTGCGTGTTTTACTTCGGACTAGATTACAAGTGGAGTGCGATCGATAGCTCAGGGTGCATTATCTTGCCCTAGGCCTCCAGCAAAAATGTGGTGTTACAAGTGGATAAATTACTTGGTCATTACACTCGAGTACAATACAAAATACTCTCTTGATACTTTGCATAAATGTTATGGAAATAAAGGATTTAAGTTATATTTAGACTTTAGGAAACAAATGTCTATTAATGGGGGGGGGTGGATAATGTAGAATTAAAGGAATATAGATATGGGATAAGGGGCAGAACTGTGAAGGGTCACTGGTGTATTTCTGAGTATTTGTGTGTGTGCATATATATGTGTATATGTGTAAAGTCTAGCACGCAAACTTTCTATCCAAAAGGCAGATGTTACACGCTAACATTTTGCACTTGTAATATGAGAGCAAAAATGGAAGCCGTATTGACTGAGCTTGTGCAATGTTAACCCACAATAGCGCTAACATTTTTAATGTAGTTCTAACTTAGCCAACATAGCCAAATATTGTGGTACTTAAAATCTTAGTATTAAACTTTCTTCAAAAAACCCTCAAAAGCTCAGTTGGTCAGTTGTCAGTTACTAATTAGAGAAACACGACCATGTAATTAGTTATTTAACAGTGGCAATTGAGTCAAGGACATAACTACAGGGGTCTCAGATGACACTGGCCCCAGATATCTAGGGGGTCTTACTGGCCCTTCAATCAATAGTATCACCTTTGCAGTGATAGAGTTGCCATATTGCCTTTTAATAAGAGGGCCCTTTGAAAAATACATATGTCAGTAGCCTTTGAAAGAAATGGTTTTAAAAATGTATTTTATTTTCATAATGATCCATTCTAAGAACCCTGCAATATGTATTTTTCATAATACATGGCAGCACAATTGGGGGGGGGGTGGTGCCTGGGCTCTCCCCTGCATTCTGCCTGATCCCATCCCCTTTAAAACAGTTCTCACAGTGTAAGTAAAGTGTAGGATTTTGAATTACAAGTATGGAGGCAGGGCTGTTTGGCTATACTGAAAAACCTGCCACCATATTGGTACAGGAATGCATGCAAGTGCACATTCTCTGGACTAAACCGAGGGAGAAGGATGACTCAGTGTTACAGAGAAGCAACTCTGCTTTCTACAGCCAGAAAGTGCACCATTAAGGGCCAGATTCTGAGTGGAGCGCTATAGTTAGCGCAAGGAGCTTAAAAGTGATCGCGAGATTGCTGTGTTCTTTATGACCAAATCCATATTACCAGTTGTTGGGCTGTTTAAATTACTGCAAATTACACATGGTAATTTACGATCCCCATATTTTCTATGGGCAGCGTTGAAGGGCAATGTCCACTCATATTACAGTTTGAAAGTAAATGAACGAATGCAATTACATTTAACGTTGTTAGGTAGTTTAAGGGTTAATAGTGTAGCGGGGTAGTTTGCGATGGGATATGTGGAGGTTTAGGGGTTACTAGAGTAGTTGAATAGTTTGGGATGCGGGTGTGTGGCAGTTTAGTGGTTAATAGTGTAGGGGTATAGTTTGTGATGGGGCTGTGGCAGTTTTGGGGTTAAAAGAGAAGTAGGGTATTTTGCGTTGTGGGGGTGTGGTATTTTGGGGGTTAATAGTGTAGAGGGGTAGTTTGCGATATGAGATTGTGGCTGTTTAGGGGGTAATAGTGTAGCAGGTACTTTCCGGAGGGCTATGTGGTGGGTAAAAGGTTAATAGAGTAGGGGGCTTATGGCGATAAGAGTTAGTGCGTGAGTATGGGTGTTAGGTTTTTCCCACTTTACTCTCTCCATTGATGTCTATGTTCGAATATGTTAACGCGGTAGCAATATTGAGAAACATTTACGTTCAACTAGTTATATGCTCTCTAACCGACGCGCGCAAGAAGTAGAAGTCAATCAGAGTTAGTATGCGATCAGAAGTGGTAATTACCACTCCTCTCGTATTCTAACCCTAAATAGGGAGCCCCACCACATACTTTCCCTGGGGCCTAGTGCGGTTTATACACCTCTGAATAGAGTCTTTATGAATTCTGCAATTTTTGGCATTAAAGTGATGGTAAACTTTAGCTAATCAAATGCCCTTAGAAATGCAATAGAGAGCAGTCCCACCCACTACATGTCACAGCCCAATGAAAAGAGGAAATTAAGGTGGGCGGAGGAACAGAAGATACCAAGTAGGATTATAAATATTTTATTATAAAATTTATACACACTTTTTAAAAATAAAAAAATTATACAGTTTTGCTTGTACATTAATATATTTTTCACTGCAGCATTTTTATTTACCATAACTTTAACTTTGATAAAAATACCAACAATGCCCATGGAATGCCCCATCATCCCCTTGTTTGTGAGGCCTCCAAGATGTCTCTCATTTTTCCAGCAAAACTACTTTTCTATTAAAAAAATTTAAAAAATATTTACACTTACAAACAATTAACATCATTAAAGGGATATTATAGTCCGACAATGAAATGTTTTAATCCTGGACTACTGGGTGCTTAACCCTGGCAATATTTTATTTTTTGGAAATACAATACAAAGTTTTCTTTTGGAAATAATGTCAAACCACTGTCAAAAATAGATGTATTTTTCTAGTCTAGCTTTATGGATACATTAAAATACAACCATGACATGTGCAGTGTTGCTAGTAATTGTTAAATTAAAGTGAATTTTATAAAAGATTATTAAATATTGGGGGCTGGAACTCTAGAAAAGATTGCTTAAGTTTGCATAAACGCTGCATAAAATAATAATATAAAAGATAGATAATTACTTTATCCAGAAACCCTCAGATGAACCAAGGTTTTATTAGTTTTAACATAAAAGTGAAAGTGCTAATCTAATTAAACTCGCAACTACCACTACTGTATCTTTATTTTACTCTTGTTTCGCACACACATATGCACACACAAACACACACACACACATGCAAATGCACACACACACATGGCATGCAAATACACACACACAAATGCACATATATACACACACACATACATGCACACACAAACGCACATACACAAACACAAACACACACATACATGCACACACATACACACACATATACACACACACACACAAATACACACACACACATATATACACACACAAAAACACACATACACACACATGCAAATGCACACACACACAGCATGCAAATGCACACACACACACACACACACACACATGGAATCCACACACAAACACATGCACACACATACACACGTGCACACACACACATACAAACACACACACACACATACACACGCAAAATACCTACACATACAAACACAGATACATACGCACACACAAATGCACACACACATAAATACACACATACACACACACACACAAAATGCACACAAATAAACACATACACACACACAAATACAAACCAACACACAAAATAGACACACTCACATACACACACAAATATATATATATTCTTCTGTTTCATGTTTGTAGTTAAATAAAAGAAAAGAAGGAAAGAAGCAAAGATCAGAAACAAACAACAACAACAACAACAAAATAACGGTTTTAATGATTTTGTTGGCTGAAGATTGCAAAAAGGATGGCCTGATTAATTTGGGTCAGCAGCGTTTCTTTGAGTTATCTTGCTTGTCAATGTCCCTGTGAGTTTCTTTTCATTTATTCCCTTGTTTGACTCATGCTCCTTATAAAAAAAAACAGTGGGGGTTATATACTAGAATATCCATTAGCTCCCTATTTAAAGGGTTGTATCTGTGTCATCCGGCTTTTGCAGAAGCATCTTCAAACGTATGTCACGCTTAAAATAAACCGTGTTTGCTGATTATTTTGCTATGGAGAGAGAAAGATGCAACAGCCTCATATGCTAAATTTGACATTTTCAAGTCAAACAAAAAAAAAATCAAATTATTGGGAACCGAATCACATGGTTTATATTCTCATAACCAATCTAGAAACCCTATTTCTAAGCACCATAACTGATTAGATCTTAAGATTTCAATCATAACTATAATGACTTTGAGTGTTTCACAGTAATTTTATTTTGCCTACATAATTGGACCAGTATTACAGTTGCAGGGCAACAGACTTCGCTTTCTGGTTAAAGGGACATTAAAGTAAAAATGAAAGTTTTATGACTCAGATAGATCGTGCAATTTTTAAACAACTTTCCATTTTTATTATCAAATTGACTTTGTTCTCTTATTATCTTTTGTTGAAAGCATACCTAGGGAGACTCGGGAGCAGAAATGCACTACTAGGAACTAGATGGTTATTGCTGGCAACACATATATGCATCTAATCATTGGCTCATTTGATCTGTTCAGCTAACTAAAGGGGAGGTGTAGCTCAATAAAGCAGACTTTATTTGCAAACGTAAAATCATTGGCTTCAAACTAAGCAGCCAATCTAACGCTTTTCACGCCCACAGACTGGTGCTCTCTCAAAAATAAGATGTGGGTGAGTTTATATATATTTTTTAGATTTAAATTTAAACAGATATACTAATATCTGCACTTCCTTCTAGCACTTATTGTTTTATAAGCACTTTCTCTTAATGCTCATAGATTTATAGGCACATCCTACTAATACTCATTGGTTTATAGTCACTTTCTACTGAGGTTTAGTGGTTTATAGGTACTTCTTTCTAATGATCAATTGTTTATAGGTACTTCCTACTAATGTTTATTGTTTTATAGGTACTTCCACCTAATGATCATTGGTTTATAGGTACTTCCTCCTAATGATCATTGGATTATATGCACTTCCTGCCAGGGCCGGACTGGGAAATCAGACCGGCCCTGGAAATTTGTATAGACCGGCCCAGCCATGCCCCCTCCAGCCCAACCACGCCCCCTCCAGCCCAGCCACACCCCTCCAGCCCAGTCATGCCCCCTCCAGCCCAGTCACGCCCCCTCCAACCCAGTTAACTATGCTCAACTGATCTACTGACTACAGCTGTTCATTTGTTTCTTTGGAGAGGGAAAAAGGCCAAAATAGCAATTGGAAAGCTTTATTTACCATATTCTGAAGGTGGTTTAGAGTTCCCTAACTTCAAGCTTTATAATGGGGGCCACTGCTTATATTGGTGAATGATTTGTAGCTGTGTACTTGGGATTTTTATGGATCCTTCTTGTTACCCTATTTGTTACATATGACAACTGGATATAAAATATTACCTTTAAGAGTTATTAAATAATAGTGTGGCAAAAGTCTCAACAAGTCACAAACTTAAGGTAGTGCATGTTGAATAGAGGTGGCTGCTGTAAAGATGTGGTGTGCTACAAGCTCTCTTGTGGACAGTCACAGTCTAGGTCTTATAACCAAAGTTTTGTCACGGTCTTGCCTACTGATCATGACTACTAAGTACAAACAGAACAGTGCTGGGTACCTGCATGATATAGACTCTGATGGGTAGCTGCGCCCCCACCTCACTATGCCATGCCATCACTACCACAAGCTATCCCGCCTGCTAGGGCTGCCGCCTCTGATATTAACTGTGCACAGTGTGCACTGCTCAATCAAAATTGTATATATTCTGTGCACGGCCCCGGCACTTGGGTGGGTGGAGCAGCTGGTGCTTTTGGGGAAGTAGTCACTGGGTGGGAGGGCTCAGGTGACTCACAGCACTGCAGCTTCACTAATCCTGAACATTGCGCCTCAAGAGCCGCCCCTGAGTCTGTGTGCAGTGTTTGTTGGTGGCTCTGACTGCCGCTGTGCTCCCTTGACAACTGTGCTAAAGTTGCTTGCTTCAAATTGCTGCTCTCTCTCCACTGCAGGCTGCAGCTGAGCAGAGCAGCCTCTGCCTGCCGGCGGCCCAGTGGAATTTTTCCCTGGAGCCCAATCCGGCCCTGCTTCCTGCTAATACTCAATTTATAGTTACTTCCTACTCATGCTTATTCGTTTATAGGCACTTCCTACTAATGATCATTGGTTTATAGGTACTTCCTACTAATGCTGCTTAAGGGTTTATAGGTACTTCCTCCTAATGATTATTGGTTTATAGGTACTTCCTACTAATGCTCATTGGTTTATAGACACATCCTACTAATGCTTATTGGTTTATAGGTACTTCCTCTTAATGCTCACAGGTTTATAGGTATTTCCTACTAATGCTCATTGGTTTATAGGTACTTCCTCTTAATGCTCACAGGTTTATAGGCACTTCCTACTAATGATCATTGGTTTATAGGTATTTCCTACTAATGCTGCTTAAGGGTTTATAGGTACTTCCTCCTAATGATTATTGGTTTATAGGTACTTCCTACTAATGTTCATTGGTTTATAGACACATCCTACTAATGCTCATTGGTTTATAGGTACTTCCTCTTAATGCTCACAGGTTTATAGGCACTTCCTACTAATGATAATTGGTTTATAGGTATTTCCTACTAATGCTGCTTAAGGGTTTATAGGTACTTCCTCCTAATGATCATTGGTTTATAGGTACTTCCTACTAATGTTCATTGGTTTATAGACACATCCTACTAATGCTCATTGGTTTATAGGTACTTCCTCTTAATGCTCACAGGTTTATAGGCCCTTCCTACTAATACTCATATAGGTACTCACTCCGAAAAGGGACAGTCTAGTCAAAATCAGACTTTCATGATTCAGATAGGGCATACAATTTTAAACAACTTTTCAATTTACTTTTATCATCAAATTTGTTTTGTTCCCTTGGTGGTATTTTTGAAAAGCTAAACCTAGGTAGACTCAAACTGATTTCTAAACCGTTGAAAACCACCTCTTAGCTCAGAGCATTTTGATAGTTTTTCACAGTTAGACTGTACTAGTTTATGTGTGTGTCATATAGATAACATTGTGCTCACTCCCGTGGAGTTATTTAGGAGTCTGCACTGATTGGCTAAACTGCATGTCTGACAAAAGCACTGAGATAAGGGGGCAATCTGCAGAGGCTTAGATACAAGGTAATCACAGAGGTAAAACATATATTAATATAATTCTGTTGGTTATGCAATACTGAGGAATGGGTAATAAAGGGATTATCTATCTTTTTTTTTTTATAATTTTTTATTGAGGACAGTAGACATACAATATATATATATATAGACATAACATAGAATAGCATTCTTAAGTCTTAGCAAAAGTAAATATATAAAATTATAGTCCTCGATTTTCTTCCCCCAGTTTGATGTAATGGGTCACTTTTGGACCTTTCCAAGTGATAGTGATAAAGTCCAGGGGATGTTATATTGCCAGAACAAAAAACAAGAACAAAAAAGAAAAAGTCAGCATCCTGCTAAAATGAAAACATTACAGACGTGTTAGAAACAGATTATAATCCAGATGCTGGGGTCGGAGCTAAACACAGTATATTCACAAAGCGTATCGACACAAATCATTAACCATAGAACAATTATAATGTATAGTAGTTCAACTCTCTATTGTAAAGAGATAACAGTAAATAAACAGCTACGATTAATACATATTCAAAATCATGATCTATAGACTCATACCGGAGGCATAGGTTGAGTTTCTATATCCACAAGAGAAGCTAAAAGGGTGATGACTTTAGATGGATAGATATGCTACTAATTCATGTATATATCTAAGAATGACAGAGATGGCCTTGTTGCGGTATACTGTGATTATTATATCTCTCCCGTGGTCCCGGCCGTAGACCACTAGTCAAGACTATGTTATTATATCTTCACCGCCATCTTATTTGGCCTATCCTGAAGTCTGAAGGCCCACCTTCTATATAGAGAAAGTTACGTGTTGCCCGGGGGAACCCCTCCAACCCCCAGAGTCCACAGCTATCTATCAAGTGTAAAAAAGAACAAGGGCATTATGTAGCTTTATAGACATGCAGGGTGATAACGTCTGCCAAAATTATTACCTGAATAGTGAGCTTTTCTCCACCCTTCTATTATGTGTTAAGAACTATAGTGGGTTTGTGTATGGAAGATTTAAAATAACCAGTATATAGTAAAAACAGTGCCCTCCAAACCACTCCAAATTCCCATGTGTATATATTATAACATTCTAACCACAGAACAAAACTTTTATATTTGAACTTTTCTAGAGCTAAAATACTTAGCTAATGTCCCAGATATCTCCATTTTATGTACACTGCGTGACATCTGTCCTAGTGATTATATATTATGACAGTAAAAGTTTTGGTCACCACTATAGCAGTAAAGTGAGATTCTTAGTTTGAATATTTCTATTAGCCTATATTTATTAACCTCATAGGTATTGGGGACGAAAGAGGCTATCAATGGGATAAATCTAACCCAGACTAAACAGTATAGAAGCTTGCATGCCGTTCGAGGAGAAAGCAATATTTCATATGTTAGAAGTATATCAGCAACGCTGCAAGGCTTATGTGGTTAGAGAGTGCAAAAACATTGGCAAAATCAAGAACACCAAACACCAGAGCAACAATAACAGTATCAATCATTATTTCATGCTATAAACAAGACTCTAAATAAAACCTGAAAACGGAGGTAGCAGTGAGTCTTTTGTAATGACTGAGATCAGAGCAGGCAAAGTCCATTAACTACACTCTATCCGCCTGAGAAAAACTTGAGCTTGATTATTCTCTCCCGTAAAAAGTTCTCCACTGAGTCGCCCTGTAGTAGCAAACCAGTGTCCGTGCGTTGTAGAAGCTTATCAGGGTTCTTTACCATGTATTGTGTTTGAATCTTGGGTAGTCCATCATTTGTAGTTTGGGCGTGCAATATATCAGATAAGTTAGCTTGCCGCTTGAAATCTAAGTTGTTAATCTGTAGAGAGTTATCTGCACAAAGATTTAAAGTCTCTATTTTCCTCATTCTCCAATAGTCCCCTTCATGTTCCCAGAGCTGAGCAATATGAGGATCCCATCTCGGCGACCATTGCGGTCGTTTGAGGAACTTTAATGCTGAGGCCGTGTATGTCTGTGTGGGACTCTTCTTCGCTTTAGCAATTGTCATGGCTGCAGAGGGAGTCATAACTGTGTGTTGATTTAGTTCAACTGTAAGCGCCATTTTAGAATACTTGACGTTGCTTCTTCTCCTTATTTTTGTTAGAGGGTACAACGGGTATGAGATTTTATTCAGCTGCCGGGCATGCTCCTCTCCACTGCTAAGCTTATGTGCTTGCACTGACGCCGCTCCTGTTATACATTGGACCGCACTCTCTTCCGATGGTGATTGTGCTTCTATCTTGCCTACTAGCCGAGGTATAAATGGTATGTTGCTGTTTCTCGGCTGCCAAATTTTTTCTGCCAGAGCCTGTATGTCCCTTTCTGAAGGCGCTTTGTCGATCAGGGCTTGAAGCATATCCTCTAATTTTTTTAAGGAGTTGTCCATATTGTCACTTATGGTGTCGCACCACATGGCTGCCATTAGCTGTCGTTAGCTGTTATGACACTGCGTACATGCAGTAGGGCGTGCTGAAATATAATTTGGTGGCCTATGTCCACGCAGTGTCAATTAGCTGGTTTATCTCCTAACTGTGTCCAGCTCTGATTGAGTAACCCCAGTTTCCCAGGGGGGTAGCGTTGCCTGCTAAAGTGCCGCCGCACCAGGCCTTAGACGTCCAATTCCGGCTCCTAGTTCATAAACACAGCCAAATATAAGATAAAAATAGGTAGTATATGTTAGCAATTACAAAGCCAGTTGTAATTTGTAGTATGTGCTGTAAAATGGTAATGATAACCAGCGGATTATCACTCTATCACCTGGAGCTCAAGAAAAATGCGGCCGGTCAGAACCGCTGCTTGGACACGCCCCCCCATCTATCTTTTTAAGCAATAAAATATCTGGTTTAGACTGTCCCTTAAAGGGCCAGCAAACCTAAAAATAATGTTATATAATTCTGCACATAGTGCAGAACTATATAACATTATATTAGCGTTAGCTTTATAGAACATAATATTCCCTGTGAATTTTTATAAAAAAAGACTGTTTTTCAGACCCGCTCTCTGTACTCTTCTGAGCGGGTCTGTTTTTTATCACAGAGCGCATCTGGCCAGCTGTCTAGTCACAGCCCGACCCGAACGCGCCATTACACTCAGTGCAGCTCGCTCCTGCTCTGTCTGACAGCGGGAGTGAGATGCACTGAGTGTAATGGCATGGTCGGGCCAGGCTGTGACTAGGCAGCTGGCCAGATGCGCTCTGTGATAAAAACAGACCCGCTCAGAAGAGCACAGAGAGCGGGTCTGAAAAACAGTCTTTTTTTATAAAAATTCACAGGGAATATTATGTTCTATAAAGCTAACGCTAATATAATGTTATAAAATTCTGTACTATGTGCAGAATTATATAACATTATTTTTTAGGTTGACTGGCCCTTTAATGATCATTGGTTTATAGGCACTTCCTATTAATACTCTTTGTTGTATAGGCACTTTCTGCTAATACTCATTGGTTTATAGGCACTTCCTACTAATACGGATTGGTTTATAGGTACTTCCTACTAATGCTCATTGGTTTAAATGTACTTCCTACTAATGCTCATTAGTTTATAAGTACTACCTCCTAATGTTCATTGGTTTATAGGTACTTCCTCCTAATGCTCACAGGTGTATAGGCACTTCCTGTTAATGCTCATTTGTGTATAGATACTTCCTCCTAATGATCATTGTTTTATAGGCACTTCCTGCGAATACTTATTGGTTTATTGGCACTTCCTACTAAAACTTATTGGTTTATAGGCACTTCCTGCTAATACTCATTGGTTTAGAGGAACTTCCTGCTAATACTTATTGGTTTATAGGTACTTCCTGCTAATACTCATTAGTTTATAGGTACTTCCTAACAATGCTCATTGGTTTATAGGCATTTCCTGCTAATACGTATTGGTTTATAGGCATGTCCTGCTAATACTCATTGGTTTATAGGCACTTCCTAGTAATGTGCATTGTTTTATAGGGACATCCTCCTTATGATTATTAGTTTATAGGAACTTTCTGCTAATGCTTATTGGTTTATAAGCACTTCCTGCTAATATGTATTGCTTTATAGGTACTTCCTTCTAATGCTCATACGTTTATAGTCACTTCCTGCTAATACTCAATGGTTTACAGGTACTTCCTACTAATGCTCAAATGGTTATAAACACTTCCTGCTATTATTTATGTTTGTAATCCATAACTTCCTGGTAATGTTCATAGGTTTATAAGCACTTCCTGCTAATACCCATTGTTTTATAGATACTTCCTACTAATGCTCATATGGTTATAAACACTTCCTGCTATTATTTATTGGTTTATAGGTACTTTCTGCTAATACTCATTGGTTTATAGGCACTTCCTACTAATGCTTATTGGCTTGTTGGTACTTTCTACTAATAGGCTTTTTCTTCTATAGGCACTTTCTATCATGGCATCCACAGGAGTGTTTTTTTTGGGGGGGGGGGGGGGTTGATTATTTTACAAATGTGCTGCACAAAATGTTCATGGCTACCCACATTTCCAGGAAACATTTCTTGGAGGTTACAGGAAAAAGTGAGTGTTTTGCAGAATCGAAATGGAGATGGAGCTGGAGCTTACCCCTCAGAGTGAAAGGTACAACCCAGCGAAGAAGATCTGAAAAGTAAAAACAACAATTATTCAACAAAGCAACCCAAATGAAAGGGAATTGCAGAGGGAAAATATAATAACTTATAACTACTGGTAAGGATAGGTGAAAAAATGGTAGAACAAATATTCCTTTGCATATTTCTATTGCACAATCAAATATTGATAAAAATTAAAATTCTTTAAAATTCTAAAAAATGTAATGTTATTTTCAATTTTTGGAATATTGCTTTTGATTTTAAAATTTTCTTTCAAATTTGAATGTTGCTTTCAAATTCATATATTCATAATAGTTCAAATATACACATTCTAATTTTGAATGTGTATTTTTGATTTATAATGAACATTCAAATTCGAAATATATTCAAAAATAAAACATAAAATTTGAATATTTAAATGAATATTACCAAATGTTAATTAAAATGTGAATACCATTATGCGAAACTAAAATATTAGAATGCTTGATTAACATTTAAAATTCGATTTGAACTGAGAAATGTGTAAACATTAATTTTTAAATTTAGTATGTTGCAAATTATTCACTCATCCCTTACAACTAGTCATATACTCTCAAAAGTATGCCAACATAAAGACATATCAATCAAATTAAACATCTATGTTTAATCTTAGGCTTAAAGGGACGGAAAACATTGTTTTATATGTTACATAATTTGGCATCATTCTGGATAGTCTTTGTTTTTAATTTGCTCTTGTAAATGAGTAATTTTGCACCTAAAACAGTACTTACCTCCAGTCCAAAGCTGTCCTCTTCTTAGCAATTTTTTTTTTTCAAATACAGCACAGTGAACTTTGTGTAACTATTCGACTGCATGTAGCACACTCCAGTGTTAGGTGACACAGCCGACAACTTTACCTTGCACAGGAGCACACTACATGCAGTTGCCACGGAGCTCACTGTGACGCTGTATTTGAAAAAACTGCAGCGTAGAAGAGGACGGCTTTGGACAGGAGGTAAGTATTGTTTTAGTTACAAAATTACTCATTTACAAGAGCACATAAAAAAAAATTGTATGTTACATAATTCTGCATATAGTGCAGAATTTTGTAACATAAAACAACGTTTACTGTCCATTAAATTTTAAATATTGTAGGGAAAGGAATATAAATATTAGCTAAACGCAATATTTTTCCTTTACGTGTAAATTACTTTAGTATAGTTATATAGCAAGTACAAACATTGTCATTTTTAGATTTGATTTTCTGCTTGTTTGTAGGTTTCAATACAAGTTTTCTTACATTTGATGCAAATTGGAAGTTGGAGAATTAAAAAAAATAAAAATAAATTACATTTATAGGCAATTGTACGGTAAAAAGCAATGCGCACAGTGTGCTACCATACTGCTTGTTAGCACCATTATTAATTATTTATACAATCCCAACATGTTCTGCAGAGTTCTTGCTAATAATTACAAAGGCAGAGAACATACAGAGATAATGTTGTGCAGAATCTTGTAGATGTGTTCAGGAAAGTCTCAACGGGATACCTATCTACATAGGTAGGTAGAAAACTCTTTACACATGCTCAATTTACATTTTATACAATTTTTTTTTTTTTTCATTTTCAAGATATTTTTTCATTTTGGTGTTCTTGCAAGCTCAGCTACACACACACACACACACACACACACACACACACATATATATATATGGAAAAAAATTAATGAGAAGTAGGAGAACTATTTCTAGTTTTTGTAAATATCATAAAACATATGAAAACAACATTCTGGGCATTGATTCTCTTCAAAATTATAATGCATAAGGTAATACAGATTAAAATAACAGTATAATTTGTTTATTCGTAAAACAAAAGGATTATTCAGTTTGTAAAGTTATTTTGCACTGAGCTAGAAGTAACTACTTTTAATGAACTGTGCTGTGTGCTGAACTCATAAATAACATAGCTCCTGACTAGCTGAGCAAAATGCAAACAAAACATTAATGTTGTGACACAGCACTGATAGAAAATAAGTTCTTGCAATAGTTTAAGCATGTCTTATGGAATAAGTAATTACACCTCTTTAGAATACATAATTTGATATCCTACAGAGTAAATAGATTTCCCTGCAATGAATTTCATCTTATGTATGTTGGCTATGCTGATCTCTGGCGTAAAGAAAAAAAATTAGATTAAAAAAGAAAATGAAGAATTCATGTTCTTGGTATTGTAAAAAAAATCATATTTTCTAATGGATAGAATTAAATATTGGAAATAAAAGATTCATCTCCGATTTCTAAATTGTATTCTGTAATAAAGAAATTGTTCCCCTGTAGAATAAATACATTTTAAATAGATACAAGATTAATTTCCCTGTAGATTTCATAAAGCCTACAGGAATAGAATGTCTATTTCGATATATATAACGTGTGAAAGAAAACAAAATATTAATCTCCCAATGGATTAAATGGAGTTTTATGGAATAAAATATTAATTTTGCAATGTAATGACACCCTACCAGAATTGCTAACCTAAGACCATTCTAAAGGGTGAAATGAGGTTTCCGTGTTTTAAAGGATAGCTTTTGTAATCCTGTAAACTTCACTTTTATTGAATGAACTCCAGGAAATGACAGAGAAGCGTTCACCATATGCACACTTTGTATTTTATAAATGCTGCAGTGAGTGACTAACTCATTTTACAGCTGGTGTTGTGGTCTAATAGCTTTTTCCTTATTATATTTGAAATATTGGAACAATGTTCTCAATTCATAGATATCTAGTACTTGTGTCACCTTGATAGCAGAGCACAAGCTGAGTGTATGTATTTCAGCCAAATTACTGCCAGGCGTCAATACAAAATTTTAATTTATCTCTGAAACGTGACAGTGTAATCTCACTGATAAAAAGATTTCTGCAGCCAATACATTTTTGGTTATCCAAAGTTTTTGTACCGAATATTCGGGGAAAATTGTTTCCACAAATATTCAGTGGCTGCACTATTGAGTATTAGTTTAGTTTAGAACAAAACAAATATTGATTTTTTTAGTTAAACATTTACATTCATTTTCGTTAAAGCCAATGTAAATGTTCCAAAGCTACAGATAAAAAGTTCACTTGTAGCTACAATCTTACCCTAATGCGCTCTGGAGATTGCGTTAACTCGATCCTGTACTTGCCGGAGCCCAGGCCACGCTACCAGCAAGCTTAACCTCTCAGATCCAAGGACCCGCGCTAAGTTTAGTGCAGGTCCTGCAAGCTAATCTCACTAAGCCTTCTGTTAATGCGGCCGGGCTCTGGCATGAATAGGATCATCGGCTTAGCCCACTCTCCAGAGCGTGTTAAGGTAAGTATTAACCCCTTAAAAATTAAATAAAACATAGAAATTTGACAGTCGATAAGAGCCAAAATGCCTATCAAGTCTACCCTAGAATAATGAATATTGACTTTCTGATTTTCGTCAGTATTTTTTCGTTTTATTTAATTTTCATTGCGGTATTAAATTTGTTAAAATTAAAACGAATATCGGATTTTTATCACAAAGGTGCTTTTAGGATTAAACAAATGCACATCTCTACTGATAAACTGTATAATAATTATATTCCTTGTTTCTTTATTTAAACAATTATTAATGTCAATGTTCTCTTGGAAGAACAATGTTTTCATAAGTAAAAGAATATGAAAGTTTGTTATATATCTCGTACATCAAAATAATTAACTTAAAGATATTGAAATGAAAGCTAAATGTTCATGATTTAGACTCTGTACAATTTAAAAAAGAAATAAGAAATCCCCAAATCCCAATTTATCTTTTATTTCTTGGTCTCCATTTTTTAATACTTAGCTCCTTTTCATAATAACATACTGATATAAAGTTTTACACTTTTAAATATATGGGACCACCAATCAGCAAGTGCTACCCAGGTTCTGAACAAAAATGTGCCAGCTCCTAAGCTTACATTCTTGTTTTTCAAATAAAGTTACCAAGAGAACGAAGAAACATTGACAATAGGAGTAAATTAGAAAGTTGCTTAAAATTGCATGCTTTATCTGGATCATGAAAGAAAAAAAATTGGGTTTCATATCCCTTTAAATAGAGAGAGTGCCAAAAATAAACCAAATACAAATTGTTAGCATTCTACTTTTACCATAGACACGTGAGACAGCATTTTCAGTATCATATAACTTTAATTTACCTCCTAAATCGTAAATCTCCACTACAATTTGTGTTAAAGGGACATCTGTAATGTACATTAGAAAACAGTTAAGTAGTGATATTTTATTATAAATGCTGAAGCTTCTTTCCCCATGTGCAATATCCTGCATACACCCATATGAATGGCAGACAGTTATTACACACTGAGAGCTTGTGGTGTTTAATACTTTGTAATGTATTAAAATATTCACCAAAAAACTGTTTATGAAAAGCAGGTGGTAAAAATACCATTACGCTCTCTGTAAATAAAATGCTGATATACATAAACATGGTTGTTCTGGCTAATTATTATTAGGTATCTAGCACTAAGTGGCTCTAGCGCTTTTTAGAAACATAAAACTGGCATCTTCCACTGCCCTTAATCGAGCTGTCTTTCTGGCAGTGAATATTTGACTTGATTTACATGATCTATACTCATTTCCCTGCAGGATTAAGCCACTTTCTGGGTAAACACAATATTAACATCAACACAAAGGGCAATCAGAGAGTACTGAAAGCACAAATGGGAAGTGAATATAGATTGGCTTTTAGCTCATGAAAAGCTTATTTCTGTGCCGTTCTTAGATAAAATTACAATAACATAGACACACATTAAAGGGACAGTATATACCTTGCTATTACAGTATTTTTTTGCAGTCTTCTAATAGATTAACATGTCAGCAGAGTGTGAATGTTGTTAGTACAGATTAACACCTTGTTTGGCGCAGCTGTTTTTCAACTTCAAACACCACTTTTCTTGTTTGAGGGATCCAATCTGGACCTGGGATTGCAGAAGAAGGAACATGTTACTGTCATTGTATTAACCATTGTTTGGCTTCAGCAGAAAAGATAAGATAACAAACAGTGAATTGGAAACAGATTTGTGGCAATGACTAAAAAATCCACAATTTACAGACCTAAACTATAGGAAATGGGCAAAGTAAAATTCAGCAATCTATATTACATTCCCAAAGTGTTTACTGTCACCATCAACTGACGTCTGAAGGCTAAGTCAATCAAGTCTTGAAAGTTTAGGCAATTGTTTTCAGTAATTGTGTTCTTACATTATTGTGGCATCTGCCATGATATCATGTTGTCACAGTTATAATGAACTAATGAAGCAAACTGCAGTTAACCCTTTATATTACAAACAGAGAAACTTGACCTAAAACCCTAAACTCAAACTTAACCCTAAACCTTACCTAATCCTCTCCCTAACTCCAATCCTAAACCATAAACTTAACCCAACCCTAATTCCAAACACACCCTAGCTCTAAACTCTGACCAAACTGCAATGCTGAACTTCAGAACCCCATTATTTTTAAAGTCTTTATTGCCCCAGTGAAGTAGCTTGTCTCATGGTCGCATCTTGGCATTTTAAAGCTTACACAGTTAGCTAATTCTTATTATTTCTCTACAGTAGTTTTTTTTTAAACATGTTTTAATAACATTATGCTGATTTTCAGACTCCTAACCAAGCCCCACAGTGTCAGAAGTATACATGCGTTTACAGACTGCTGCTGGCTCCTGTTTATGTTATCTGTCTTTTCATATGCAGGGAAGGGCGGGGGGGGGGGGGAAGAGAGGGGGATGCCTGCTCTTTTTATTTTCCCAGCCCCTTTCACAGGGTGTCCCAGCCAAACCTCATCAATAGTGCTGAACTGGGAGCTTCTAAGTAAGATTTTAAAAGGTTTCATACTGGATTTTTAGATCAGTATCTGTGCATATTCTTTGTTATAGTAGCGTCTATTACATGCTATTATATGAAAATTGGTGTATACTGTTTTTCAGTTTTTATGAGAGATATTAGTTTGGTGAACAAGTATTATTCAGCGTAGTTCAATAAATATGGCCCTTGAAGCAAACTTGACTCAGTAATGGGTTTTACTTATGTTCTGAGTATAATATTGTAAACCGCGTTCCGGCACAAACAAAAGTAAATATAATTTCCCTGATGCATCAAGTAGTGTTGCTGGTATAGCACATCATTCCTTCCTTGCTTTGCTTGAGACATAACCTTTGTTGCTTCTGAGATTCTTAGCATCTAAAATTTTCCAGGCTTGGCTTCCAAGCCTCACTGTTTTGTGCCGTCTGTGTCAAGATATTCAGGAATCAGGAGTATGGCGTATTTGATACAAGTGACAACGCTGCTGAAACTGGTTTGTTCAGCTCTCTGTGGGCCACTGGGACAGATGTTTAAAGTCTGTTACTGATCTCGGTGGAACAATTGAGAAATATTTATTGTTCAAGCTCCTTAAACTTTTAAGAGTTTATCTTGCAAAAAAGCAGTTGGGAAAATACTTTGCAATTCCTTTCTTGGTAGGGTAATGAATCCTGACTTTAAAAAAAGAAAACGTTTTTTTAAAGGACACCTGCTCAAAAACTCTTTGGGCCCAATAATCAAAAACTCAACACAATAGGGGGAAATCATTCAACATCCTTGGGAACGTTTTTAAGCATTTCATTGTAGTGTAGTGAGAGTGTTAAAAAAATTCTATTCCAAAATCTCCTTTTTTGAAACTGTACATGAGAGCATCCTGAACTGTTGTCTGGTATTGGAGATTATCATATTTACCTTTCTGTAGGCATCCTTTGTTGATGCTTAAAGGGACACTAAACCAAAAGTTCATGTCCCTTTAACTCAAATCCATGAGAGCATACCCAGGTATACTCATGATAGTGCATGTCTTCTGAGTTCTATTTGGCAGCAGTTTGTCAATTGTCATACACCTATATACTGTTTCAACAAAGAATACTAAGAGAGGTACATTTGATAATAGAAGTGATATATGATCTGTCTCTAGAACTAAATTAAAGGGACGTTAAGCTTAAAATCTAATTTAATAAGTATAAAAACTTTGTAATGTATGTGTTTGAAAGTATTTGGAATGCAACTTTTTTGCTGCAGTTATTTTTCAGTAGCCAGATTCCACCTACCAGTTGCCTTATATGGAGGAGTCAATTTGGGTTTACTACTGTAGAAGACACAGCCACTGGCATTATGTTAACAAACTTTCTACTGTTCTCTATCATCTCTACTGAAGCTAATTAGGAATAGATATGGTTCAGGCTTAGGTGAGTGCTCTATCAGTTCTCAGAATTGGAAAACTTTTCATTTTCGGACTTAAAGTGAAAGCAAATTTCAAGCTTTAAGAATATTGTAATGAAAAAAGATATTAGTGTACAAGCAAATCCCCATTTTCTTTTTAAAAAAGTGTGTATATATATATATATATGCTTCCTATATATATATATATATATATATATATATATATATATATATATATATATATATATATATATATATATATATATATATATATATATATATATATATATATATATATATATATATATATATATATATATTATAATAAAATATTTATAATCCTATCTTCTGTTCCTCTACCCCCCCTTAATTTTCTCTTTGGCTGGGCTGTGACATAGAGAGCAGTCCAACCCACTCATTACATCGGCTTCCTAAGGGCTTTCAAAGGGCAGGACTTCAAAAGTGTCATATGACACACACATTGATTGGATGTTCATTGGAATGGTCATTAAAAAAAAACCAAAACATTGTAATAGAATCATCACTTTAGGCTCAGATTTAACCCTTTTTATGGATAGATAGTATACATGTATACTTTTTTAATGGCAAAGATTATATATATATGGCATTTGATTAGCTAAAGTTTACCATCACTTTAAAATACAGAAAAAGGGGCAAAATAAATAATACTGTTAATATTGTATTTGTTTCTATGCATAATTAAACAATTTATGTTACAATGCCGGTTTTATTTATTTATTATTGTACAAGTAGTACAATGCTAGACTACTCAATAAATTGAAAATAAGTTTGGACACATTTATTGACACATATAGATCCTGAAGAGCACTTCCTGCCGTCTAATACATCAGAATTGTTTTCTTTTTAACTTAAAATAAGTTTTTATATTTTGTGATTAGCCAAATAATCATCTAGATTACGAGTTTTGTCGGTAAAGCTGTGCGGTGCTAACGCTTAGTTCCAGCTCACTGCACACCTACAAACAACGCTGGTATTACGAGTTTTTTTTCAACCCGGCGTTAGCCTCTAAAAAGTGAGCGTTGAGCAAAATTTAGCTCCACATCTCACTGTAATACACATCTCACTGAAATACCAGCGCTGCTTACAGGCAACTTTGTATTTATTTTAACTAGGTAGAATAGTTATTAAATAGTTATAAACTATTTAATAACTACCTAGTTAAAATAAAGACAAATTTACCTGTAAAATAAACCCTATCCTAAGTTGCAATTACACCTAACAATACTCTATAATTAAATTAATTACCTAAACTAACTACAATTAATTACAATTAAATTAAATTAACTAAATTACGAAAAAAAACACTAAATTGCAGAAAATAAAAAAAGAAATTACAAATTTTTAAATTTATTAACCTAATCTAAGCCCCCTAATAAAATAAAAAAGCCCCCCAAAATAATAAAATTCCCTACCCTATACTAAATTACAAATTGCCCTTAAAAGGGCTTTTTGCAGGGCATTGCCCCAAAGTAATCAGCTCTTTCACCTGTAAAAAAAAAATACAATACCCCCCCAACATTACAACCCACCACCCACACACCCAACCCTACTCTAAAACCCACCCAATCCCCCCTTAAAAAAACCTAACACTAACCCCCTGAAGATCACCCTACCTTGAGCCGTCTTCACCCAGCCGGGCACAAGTGGTCCTCCAGAGGGGCAGAAGTCTTCATCCGATCGGGGCAGAAGAGGTCCTCCAGTTGTCTTTATCCAGATGGCATCTTCTATCTTCATCCTTCCAACCCACTCATTACATCGGCTTCCTAAGGGCTCTTCAAGACATTCGGCGCGGAGCATCCTCTTCAAACGACGGGCGACGACTGAATGAAGGTTCCTTTAAGTGACGTCATCCAAGATGGCGTCCCTTGAACTCCGATTGGCTGATAGAAGATGTTCCAATCAGCCAATAGAATGCAAGCTCAATCCTATTGGCTGATTGCATCAGCCAATAGGATTTTTCCTACCTTAATTCCAATTGACTGATAGGATTCTATCAGCCAATCGGAGTTCAAGGGACGCCATCTTGGATGACGTCACTTAAAGGAACCTTCATTCAGTCGTCGGCTGTCGTTTGAAGAGGATGCTCCGCGTCGGATGTCTTGAAGATGGACCCGCTCCGGAAGGATGAAGATAGAAGATGCCGTCTGAATAAAGACTTCTGCTGTCTGGAGGACCTCTCCTGCCCCGATCGGATGAAGACTTCTGCCCCTCTGGAGGACCACTTGTGCCCAGCTGGGTGAAGACGGCTCAAGGTAGGGTGATCTTCAGGGGGTTAGTGTTAGGTTTTTTAAGGGGGGATTGGGTGGGTTTTAGAGTAGGGATGGGTGTGTGGGTGGTGGGTTGTAATGTTGGGGGGTATTATATTTTTTTTTTACAGGTGAAAGAGCTGATTACTTTGGGGCAATGCCCCGCAAAAGGCCCTTTTAAGGGCTATTTGTAATTTAGTATAGGGTAGGGAATTTTATTATTTTGGGGGGCTTTTTTATTTTATTAGGGGGCTTAGATTAGGTGTAATTAGTTTAAAAATTTGTAATTTCTTTTTTATTTTCTTTTTTATTTTTCTATTTTGTTTTTTTTCGTAATTTAGTTTATTTAATTTTATTGTAATTAATTGTAGTTAGTTTAGGTAATTAATTTAATTAGATAGTAGTGTTAGGTGTAATTTTAACTTAGGTTAGGGTTTATTTTACAGGTAAAATTGTCTTTATTTTATCTAGGTAGTTATTAAATAGTTAATAACTATTTAGCAACTATTCTACCTAGTTAAAATAAATACAAAGTTGCCTGTAAAATAAAAATAAACCCTAATATGGCTACAATGTAATTATTAGTTATATTGTAGCTATCTTATGGTTTATTTTATAGGTAAGTATTTAGTTTTAAATAGGAATAATGTATTTAATTTTAGTAATTTTATTTTGTTTTATTTACATTATATTTAGTTAGGGTGGGGTTAGGGTTAGACTTAGGTTTAGGGGTTAATAAATTTAGTATAGTGTTGGCGACGTTGGGGGTGGCAGATTAGGGGTTAATAAATGTAGGTAGGTGTCGGCGATGTTAGGGATGACAGATTAGGGGTTAATAAAATTTAACTAGTGTTTGCGAGGCGGGAGTGCAGCGGTTTAGGGGTTAATAAATTTATTAAAGTGGCGGCGATGTCCGGTCGGCAGATTAGGGGTTAAACATTTTTATTATAGTGTTTACGATGTGGGGGGGCCTCGGTTTAGGGGTTAATAAGTAGTTTATGGGTGTTAGTGTACTTTTTAGCACTTTAGTTAAGAGCTTTATGTTCCAGCGTTAGCCCATAAAACTCTTAACTACTGACTTTTTTATGCGGTAGGAGTCTTGGAGGTAGAGGCTGTACCGCTCACTTTCTCCAAGACTCGTAATACCGGCGTTAGGCAAATCCCGTTAAAAAGATAGGATACGCAATTGACGTAAGGGGATTTGCGCTATGCTAAAATAGCGGAAAAAAAGTGAGCGGTACACCTGTACCTGCCTGACTCGTAATACCAGTGGGCGTTAAAAAGCAGCGTTAGGACCCCTTAACGGTGCTTTTTAAGGCTAACGCCAATCTCGCAATCTAGCCGAATGTGATATAAGGGAATTGCTCTCAAAGGTATTAACTGAAACCATCTAAATTGTTGTTGCCAGCGTTATAAGCATATCCTGGGTTTGTCCTATGCTGCTTTCTTTGTTCAAAGACAGCTGTGTGGTCCTATGGACAATAACAATATGAAGCTGGGTAACTATAGAATGTTTGCTTAAAGGGACATGAAACCCAACATTTTCCTTTCATGATTCAGACAGAAAATGTTATTTTAAACAACTTTCTAATTTACTTATATTATTGAATTTTCTATATTCTCTTATAATCCTTTTTAAAAAAGAAATCCTATGTAAGCCAGTGTTAATTTTGGCAGCAAATTTTGATTTAGTTTTAGTCGTAGTCTTTTGACTAAAATGCCATTTTAGTTTTAGTCGTATTTTAGTCATCTGAATTGTTTTAGTTTTAGTCGAATTTTAGTCGACTAAAATCGTACTGGCGATTTTAGTCGACTAAAATTCGACTAAAACTAAAATCTAATGGGTTAAATTGTGCATTATTTAAGCATTTATCTAGAATTTCCAATCCAAACTCATTATATATATATATATATATATATATATATATATATATATATATATATATATATATATATACACTCCTGGATTAAAAATGTTATTATTTATGGTATTGGTATTAAGGTTCGAAGTTCGAACATAGTACATACAAAAGAATACAGACACAAATTTACTTTTAGCCGTTGTGGTAACGTCTTTATAAATAAAAGTAAGTTTCATAAACAAACACAAGAATATTGTTTTTTTGAATTTTTACAAACAGAAGTGCAACTGTACTGTTCAATCAATGTAATAATGCCATTGCACATTATTACCTGAATATAAAACCTTTTACAGTTCAAGTAAGTAACTTGTTATTGTTAACAGTACCCAAGTCCCAACAAAACAATTCTGCAGCCAGCAAGTGCTACAAGGCAGCAGCAGCAAAGGCACAGACAGCAAAATAAAAGCAAGTTTCATAAACAAACAAGAATATTGCTTTTTGAATTTTGACAAACAGAAGTGCAACTGTACTGTGTTCCCATTGCACATATTATTACCTGAATATAAAACCTTAACAGTTCAAGTAACTTACTAACTTGAACACAGTACGCAACAAAACAATTCTGCAGCCAGAGCCAGCGAGTGCTACAAGGCAGTAGCAAAGGCACAGACAGCAAAATAAAAGCAAGTTTGATTTTGCTCTGCTGCCTTGTAGCACTAGCTGGCTGCAGAATTGTTTAGTTGTGTACTGGTAAACAATTAACAAACAAGAATATTGTTTTTTGAATTTTGACAAAGAGAAGTGCAACTGTACTGTAATCCCATTGCACATATTATTACCTGAATATAAAACCTTTTAACAGTTCAAGTAACTTGTTAACCTTAACCGTACACAACAAAACAATTCTGCAGCCAGCTAGTGCTACAGGCAGCAAAGGCACAGACAGCATAACTACTAAAGTAATTAACCAATACTAGAGGGGTAATGCTTATTTCTATAATAAGAATCAGTTACTAACTGACTCACTGGACGTGGACTGTTCACAATTTTTCACATCTTCACAGTTTATTGTTTCAAATTTCAACAATTCTAATTCTCAGATACATTCAAAGAAAAAGTGCAGAGGCTACAAATACAATGCTAGCAGCTGTACTGTATGGAACTATATAACAATCACCACTTTTTATAACTCCTCTCTCTGTCTCAGCAAGCATTGACAATAGAGGTAAATATGTATCACACTAAGAACACCCCACTAACTTACAATGAGATGCATATTGTTGCTATAGGAAGTGCTGTTAATACAGCAGATAATACTATTTATTCAGTGCTAAATTTGACAGCAAGTGAACAGCACCTATAGCTTATCTATCTACTAGGGGCTGGAGTGGATTTACATTTCTGGCACCACATTGTAGACAGGTGCAAGGTAGGGAACCCTTACGCTGAGGTCCTGCTGCCAACTCCCCTAGGGGCAGAACCTGGGCCTGCCTGACGTAAAAAAATGATATGTGCCTACTCTGCCTAATTATAAATCTGTCTGAGACGTTTGTATAGGTTTAGGAAGTGCTGTCAGGAGTGAGTGAATACTATTCACTGCTAGATTCATTGACATGACATGATTCATCCATAGCAACAATATGCATCTAATTGAAAGTTACTGTAACTAAACTTACTGGTCTATTTTTCTTTTTCTTTAGTGTGATATATTTACCTCTATTATCAATGCTAAGAGAGAGAGAGAGAGAGAGAGAGAGAGAGAGGAGTTTATTGGTGGTGGTTGTTATTATAGTTCCACAGAAATTCTAATCCACACACACACTCACTTATGGTATTGTAGCACTAGCCTTATGCATTTTTTCTATGACTGTCACTGTATTTGACAATTAGAACTGTTGAATTATTGATTCTTCCTATAGCAATAAGCAGTGAGTGAAACACAACCCAAACCCACAAGTATAGGTATGCTAAAAATGCTTAACATGTTATAAGTAACTGGAGAATAAAAACATTTCTATTTGTTTCGATTCATTTTAAGGAAAGCACTTCGTGCCAATATGACCCTTGCTCTATTCCGCCGGCCTCGAGAGAGGTCACCTGTGACACTGAATATTCTCTCTGCAAAGGCTTGAGAAGCTGGCATAGCCAACAGGTCTAATGCAAAAGGTTTTAACTGGTGATAAAAAGTATCATTCTTTGACAGCCAAAAATCTGTTCCAGTGTCGTCATCAGTGATGGGTTGTTGCAAAAGCTCTTCCTCCCTATATTTTCTGATCTGCTGCTCTATGTTGTTTGGGGAGGTCCTCTGCCTGGGTCTTCTGCGGCATTTTGAGAGAAACCGAAAGACTCTGTGCTTTGATGTGGATGGTGGGGCTTCTTCCTTTGATTTCTCAATATTCTCCTCTTCTGCAACTGCAAGTGCATCATCTTCTTCAGACAGATCCTCATCTTGTGTGTGGGGCAATGCTGATTTTCTTATCACATACTCCTCTGCCTGTTTAAGAAGTTCCTGAATATTTTCATCAGCCACATCAACAAGGGTTTCACAGACAGTAGGGTTGACAAAACAAGCAGCAGCTGCAAGTGGGGAGAACCTTTCATCTGTTGTATCTAAGAATGAAGCAAAACGCTGGTTTACATTCCCTTTCATTTTTTGTGCAATTGTGGCAAGGTCTTGGTAGCTAGTGTTCTGTTTAAAGTCATCAAGGTGACTGAGCAGATCAAAGAGGGCAGGGACAACCAGGGACATGGACATGGTGTCACTCTGGAGGGTTTTAGTATGTTCTGCAAATGGCAGCAGTAGATCATGCAATGATGTGAGCTTTTGCCATTCACTAGGGAGAAAGCTGTCCCATCCCATGTTGTTTGCGATTTGGCAGACCGAGTCTTTCACTTTGATGAGTCGTGCGATCATGTTGAATGTACTTGACCAGCGTGTGGGGCAGTCATTTAAAACAATAAGGCCACACTGCTCCAATATCTTCTGTGTTGCAACGGAAGACTTGCGGAAGAGTTTCACTACTGACCTTGCTTTATCAAGGATTCTCTTAACACTTGCCTCCTTCTGCACCATGTGGACCACAAGTTGTAAGGTATGCACCACACACGGTGTCCGGTCCATGTCGATCTGTTGGTACCTAAGAGGACAGAGCACAGTCAAATAAGCATAAAGTATAAAAAAGTTTTCCATTCAAGTTTTTAAACCCTCAATATCTTAATTATGGATGGGAATACTTTACACAAGATTACAATACAAAGTGTAAATGGAAAAATAACAACAAAAGATACAGCCCGCCCCCAACATCAATCTCATATCCATGTTAAAATTGACTGTCATCATGAAAAAGATTGAAAAAATAATAAAAATGGCTCACCGCAAATCATCAATTTCAGACTCAGACGACTCAGAGTCACTTTCCGTTATGGGGGAGTCTTCCTCACTAAAGCTGGGTGGTTCTTCTGCTGCTGCTGTGGTGTGTTTAAATGCTGCCACCATATTACTCCCATTGTCTGTTATCACTGTAAGGATCTTCTTCTTTGGTATGTCCCACTCTTGCAAGCATTTGTCCACACATGATTTGATTGACTGTGCAGTGTGTGGGTGTGCTACTTGTTCAAGGGCCAACAATATGTGATCAGCTTTATTTTGGTCAACACAAAAGTAGCACGCACTTATACCAAGGAATGAAGCTGTTAGTCCTTTTTTTGTCCACAAATCAGTGCAAATAGATACTCTCCGGGCAGCAGCCAGTCTCTTTTTGAATTTTTGTTTTTCATCTTCATAATGTTTGTCAATCAGATTATTTATTTTAGTTTTCTTTGGAACACTCAGTCTCCTATCTACGGTCGCCATCATGTTAACAAAGTCCTCATCTTCAATCGTTCTGACTGGTAATCCAGTGCGCCCAATCCATTTTGCTATGGCATCCTCCCTGGCCTGTTGTTCCTTAGAGTCAATTTTGTATTTTGAAGCACTTACAAGAGCTGTGTAAATATTTTGCTGTGGTGCACTGGCTTGACTTGGCCCATCATTGGATGTTTTCTGTATCTGTGGGGGTGAATAAGGTGGGGGGAAAAAATCTAATAATTCTGATTTTTCTTTCTCTCACGGTCACCCATCCACAGCACCAAGTTCAATTGTCTCTTTCTATATATATATATACTACATTTATGTCCCTTGCTTCCTGAGTCCCAGTTCCACCATATGTCACTCTCAAAAGGGTTAGTTATCTCATCAATCAATACAGGACAGCAGTGGTTTCTTTAGGCTTGTATTGGGACATAAAACAAGTGGGATAGGATAGAGACAAAATATAATTAATAATATGTATTTTAATTACTTTACCTGCAATTTTATACTGCCGTGCCAGTAGTCGACATTAACCCTTTCTTTTTAGTTTCTGAATTGTAAAGCTCTAACTCCCCCCACATCCCACACATTTCCTTCTATATATATTGTGTGTTTTTGTTGTTGGTGGAATTCCAAAATGCATAGGGATTATCCATAATATCTACTGGAGCATGCCTAGAGAACTAGAAGCTGTGTGTGAACTCAGTTAAAATACAATGCCTGTGACTGTAAAACACTGTGGGGGTGGAGTTGGCTGCTCCAGGCCAGGGGGCAGCTTAGCTATAATGTAATTCATTTTGCTTAGTTTTGATAATTATTAAAAAAAATTAGCCCGTTTAGCTTAGGATAATGGATATGCAGTTGAACAGATCTATTCTGAACCTGGACCAAACCAACCTGTTTTATGTCCCTTTAAGTTTAGTGAAAAGAAAACACCAGTTTGGCCTACCTGACTAAATAACTTTATCTTAAACAACCATTTAAGTGTGACTGTGCAGTGCATAGTACCTTTGTATGAATTTCGGGATGACTCATCTGCAAATGACGCTTCAAGTTTGTTGTATTTTTACCAGTGATTGCCACTCCACATGGTTTGCAAAGGGTCTTGTTCTCCTTAGCATCAAATGTAAAATGCATCCATAGATCTTCTCTTCTCTTTCTCCCAGACACTAACATTTCTGTGACTAGTGTCATCTGTATCTGTACAGTTTGTGCAGCAGTGTATGCTACCTGTTGGTGACTGGTGTTACCCAAAAAGAAAGATATTACTAGTACTAGACAAAATGGTAATAATACAGAAAAATGCTGTAATTGTTAAAGCAAGGGTCAGTCAGTCAGCTCAGCAGCAACCCCTCAGCCCCCACTCTGCTACTATTTCATTTTCAGGCCCATCAGATCAGATCAGATCAGTGCCCCTTCCTTATAAGTCACCTGCGCCACCCACCCAGGCCACCATTGAGCTGAGCCTGCCATGCCGATGCCAGATCCTCCTATAATATATATCCTTCCTAAATAAATACATGGACTTTGCAGTGACAGACTGTGAGATACACACTACACAGACAGGAAGCCTGACACCTAAGAGTAGGGTAGGAGGATGCATTGCATGGCGACATAACCATGTGGCACTGGCAACGTGAACCGAACCGAGATCTTATACTAAAAATTCAGTAGACAAACACACAAGTCACTCACCACGTCACATTCAATTTCCACTCTCCAGACATGGAGGAATTCCAATTCCAACTCTTCCTCTTCTCTTCTGTGGTTTGCACTCAGTTGCACTGCAGGGCGTTGTTCCAGAAGTCCCGACTCCCTTAGGCAAACAGAGGGATCCTGCAGCTGCGCCTGCGTCTCTCACTCTCTCTCCCAGACTCCCATGCGTGGCTGCGTGCATCTCACTCTAACAGACAGCGGTGGGTGGAGCTCAGAGGAAACTAAAAAGCGGAGGTTCAGGTGACGTCCCTCCCTCAGACCCTCACATTTTCGTTTCGGTTTCGTCCAATGACGAAAATTGGAATTGATTTTCGTCATATTTTTCGTCAATTGACTTAATGATAACTTAATTTTCGTTAACTTTTCGTCACTAAAAACGGCCGCTGACGAAAACATTTGACGAAAATATTTTCGTCAACGAAATTAACACTGATGTAAGCTCGGGAGCAGCAATGCATTACTGGGAGTTAGCTGCTGATTTATGGTTGCAAGTGTAACCTCATCACTGTTGAAGCTGATTGGCTGTTTTTTTTTCTTTTCTTCAACTGCAGCTGGACAGTAGCTGAAGTATAACTGTTCACTGAGCACTTACTATTGTGAGCTGAAGAACTTTTGAGTTTAAATATCTTTCTTTCTTACATAGAGATGTTCAGGTGATATTTTCTTGTCAGCTTTTTACAGTTGCACTGCATCACTTTCAAATGATTTAGCATATGAGTATTATGTCCCTATAATATTATATCACAGAATGTTACAAACACAAATCTAAAAAATATGAGCTGAGATTCTTAGAAAAAAGTTCTTAAAAAATACAGAACAATAAAGTATAAAAACAGAGCAAAGTAGTCCCTGGAGGCTAGTCCCATATTGTGACTAGCTGGGATAGGTTCTACTGGGAAATACTGGTATATTAGCTCTGATTTGCTTCTTTTCAATATGCAGAATGTTTGGTGTAAAGCTAGAATCGTGTAGCACTCTGTTCTTCACCCCCCGTAGAGTCCTATTACCAGCACAACTTCCCAGCCTAAAGGCATCATTGGCTACTGAGCACAATATAAAAAAGGGGGAGCTTGAATATGAAAGAAAATGACAAAATTATAGTTCAGCTCTGCATAAATAAATAACCAATTCAGTACAGCGACTCTGTATGTACTCTCAAAACCCCAACTGGTAGAATGCTCTCCAAAAGGTTTCATTTCTCATTGACTTCTGAATTTGCAAGTGCATAATGTATGGAAAAGTAAAGCAGAGTAATTCTAGCTAGGGAATAATGCAAGAATTTAGATCTTTGAGACTCTGTATTTAAAATGATGTGCTGCTCATTTATACATAAAAGTGAAAAAAGAATATGCTCTAGTTTGTTATTACTGCAATATTGCTTGAAAGGGGTTAAACACAGATCCTGGGAGCTTGCTGAACACATTTGCTAATCCTATGACAAGAGGCATTGCTGCTTCCTGGGGCTAACTTCTGTAGGTATGCTGTTCAACAAAGGATATTAAGGGAACAAAATGTGTTTGATAATAAAAGTAAATAGAAAAATGTCTTAAAATTGTATTGGATACATGACTTTTATGCCTCATTAAAGGGACATAATACTCATATGTTAAATCTCTTGAAACTGATGCAGTATAATTGTAAAAAGCTGACAGTAAAATATCACCCGAGCATCTCTATGTAAAAAGGGAAGATATTTTACCTCACAATCTCCAAGTTCTGTGTAAAAAGTTATACTCAGCTGCTCCCAGCTGCAGTTGAAAAAAAAAAATGAAGAAGAAATGAACAGCAGCCAATCAGCATCAGCAGTGCTGAGGTCATGAACTCTTTTACTGTGATCTCATGAGATTTGACTTAATTCTCATGAGATTTTATAGTAAACTTCCTTAAACTGAATAGGGAAATAAGATGAGTGTGCACGTAAGCTCACTCCCTTAGCTGTCCCGGGACAGACATACTGATTTGCTGCTTAGAAGTCCTTTACAATGGGATGTGGCTACTGAGAAACCTTTGAGGTAAAATATCTTTCTTTTTTACATAGAGATGTTCAGGAGATATTTTCTAGTCAGCTTATTACAGCTATGCTGCATCACTTTCAAGTGTTTCAACATTTGGGTGTCATGGCCCTTTAAGCAAATCTCCTGCTGCACATGTTGTCACTGACTTAATTGTGCTCTGCTCATTTTGTTTTTATACACCCCCCCCCCCTATTTGTGGATGGCCATTATAGAATACACACGTGTTCACAATGTCTAAAACTTGTCTCCTTATTGAAAACTGCAGTGCTACCTTTTAGTGAGATGCAGAACTTTCATCATATAATTTCCATTTATTCAAACCTATAAGGGACCATGTAGTCCCAGTGAATATTTTACTAATTTCTTTTTAATAAGATCCTTATAGGAAAGTGAATATATGGATAGAGGAAAGTCACCACAAGATTGAAAGGAAAATATAGAGGTATTGCATATCCAACACTGTTATATTAATATACTTTTTACCTCTGTGATTACCTTGTATCTAAACCTCTGCAGACTGCTTCCTAATATCAGATCTTTTGACAGACTTGCATTTTAGCCAATCAGTGCTGACTCATGATTAACTCTACGGGAGTGAGCACAATGTTATCTATATGACACACATGAACTAGCGCCGCCTAGCATTGAAAAACTGTCAAAATGCACTGAGATAGGAGGCGGCCTTCAAGGGCTTCAAAATTAGCATAATAGCCTACTTAGGTCAAGATTTCAACACAGAATACCAAAGAACAAAGCAAATTTGATGATAAAAGTAAATTGGAAAGTTGTTTAAAATTGCATGCCCTATCTGAATCATGAAAGTTTAGTTTTGACTGTCCCTTTAAATCCCCTTGACCATGCTCACCCATTACCTGAGATGCTGTGTATATAAGTTTGCCATCTCAGCCATGTTTTCCTTGACACTTATAAGTTACACATGCTGCAGGGTGTGCAGGGGGGAACATGAATAGTGCTGTCCAGAAACACAATACAAGTTCCTCACTGCACACCCCGCAGCATGTGTAACTCATAAGTGTCCAGGAGTTGGCTACCTTATGTGTATGTAACTAATTAATTGGATATGGGGCGTGTTTAGGGACAGCAAACAACATTTCTCAGTGTCCAGTCATTGGAAAGCATAAAACCTTCTTTACCTTCATGTATGAAATATCAGACATGCATTTTTATCAGGTTTACTAGTTTTTATAATTTATTTTTTTCTGTATTTTGCAACTAAAGTGGTGCAATTTTTAAATTGACATTTGATGATTATTTTTAACCTTTTTTAACATCTTCATGCTAATTATTTGAGAATTAAATCCTTGCCCTACTTGACTTTATAAGGCTGAAGGATGTTTTCCACTGTAAAATAATGTGTTGCAGACTGTCGTACACCTGTTATGTATCTGAGCTGTAACCCTTGATATTGGTACCCAGTAATTATAAGGATGCTGTAATGCCAAACTACTAAGGTAGACAGTCAGTAATGAGAAACATCATAGTCTATAAAAGTTTTCAGATTTAGCCTTGTATTCTAATTCTATTCTATTAATATAGAAGTGAGTGTTATGATGCTATATTAACTTAAAGGTAAAGTGTACTCAAAATGTTTTACTGTTCAAAAAGATAGATAATCCCTTTATTACCCATTCCCCAGTTTTGCATAACAACCACTGTGATATCAATACACTTTTACCTCTGTGATTACCTTGTATCTAAACCTCTGCAGACTGCGCCCTTATCTCAGTTCCTTTGCATTTTAGCCAATTAGTGCTGATTCATAAATAACTCTATGGGAGTGAGCAAAATAGTATCTATTTGGCACGCATGAACTAGCACTGTCTAGCTTTGAAAAACTGTCAAAATGCACTGAGATAAGCGGCAGTTTTCAAAGACTTAAAAATCAGTTTATGAGCCTACCTAGATTTAGCTTTCAACAAAGAATGCCAATAGAGCAAGAACAATTTCATAAAAGTTCATTGGAAAGTTGTTTAAAATTGCATGCCCTATATAAATTATGGAAGTTTACTTTTGACTTGACTGCCCCTTTAAAGGGGCATTTGAACTCCTATGATGAGGCTTGTAAGTATTTGCTTTGATCATCTAATAGTTTATCTTGTGGTTCCCACTGCTTTTTTTGCATTTCTGTGAATAATGTGGGTACCAGCAGTCTGGCTTGGCTGTGAGCATGTCTGCAGGAGCTAATACTGCTATCATTTTTAGGGGTAAGCATTTGTAGGCAGTGGAGAGCTCCAAACACAAATGTGCCTGTGTGTGTTTTCAAAATCAGAGCGGAAGGTTTTTTTAAGACTGAAGGGGCAAATGTTGCAATAACTAAATGCTCTAATGCATTAGATCATTTTCTAATTGCATTATTGTCTGTCAACATTCAGCTCCATATCAGAAATAAACTGCCAATCTCAAGATGAATTTGGCCAATGATTGGAAGCTACACACATATGCTCCTCGTGACTTGCCAACAGCCATATTCAGCAAGCTGAATTTAGCTCTTTTTTTTTACCCCTTTGTGGGGATTAAACACATAGGTATAGGCCAGCAACAGTGCAGTAAGTAAATGCTTTAGCAAATTAAAGTATTTTTGTATCTGTGCTTTATGTTCCTTTAAAAATTACTCATCATTTGTATTTATATTCAAATTTGAATGTTATTGTAATAATTCAATTTACATAATTGAATGTTGATAAGAACAAATATTCTAAAATATTCTATAATCAAATGTTATTTACAGTTTTTCGAATGTCACTTTCGATTTTGAATGTTCATAATTAGATTGAATTTCCACATTCGAAATTTGGAAGGTAACATTCGATTTAGCAAATACTATTCAGAAGTTAAATAGTTCATGTGGTAGGGAATTTAGTAAATTGATACATGATAGATACAAATATATCAATTCAAATGTTTCTATTTCAAATATTGCATAATTCGAATATTATATTTAAAGAAAGCATTAGAAATACTATTACAAATAAATAAATTTGAATTATTAGAAAAGTTTGAATCAAATATTTAATCTAAAGAATGCATTAGAAATACTATTACATTAACTGATTAGAAAAGTCAACCTTAAGACATCACTGCGAACGTTTAAGTAATACAAGTAAATGTGAATGAACTCACAATTTTTTGAAAACTAAGCTTTTGTCATGTTTTGAATCTATGTTTTATTTTTATTTCTGACATCATAATTTCCCTACAATGGGTGGTCTTGC